>NC_041050.1:38972755-39100255 GCF_900634775.1 Gouania willdenowi | reverse complement strand
GGAATCAATTTACATTAATTCATTATTAAGTCTCTAATTAATTAGATAATATGTTAATGGAGTCCCAACTCTAATTTACAGTATATGTGTGTGTGTGTGTTACCTGTCCTTAGGTGTGTAGTCCTGTATCTTGTGTCCATCCTTCCTCCAGACCACCTGATAGTCTCTGAGTCGAGGGTCCGTGGAGGCGCTACAGTCCAACATGGCGCTGCTCCCTCTGCGGACTCTGACCTCCAGGGGTCGCTGCAGGATGGTGGTCCGCTCTGAGGACACAGGACACACCGTCACTCCCTGAGCCACGAGGCCGGACATGAGACACGCTGCGGCTGCCTCTGAGGAAGTCTCACCAAACACCTCCAGGTTGGCGGTGATGGAGAGGTTGGAGTTAGTGACGGAGCAGGTGTAGATGCCGCTGTCGCTACGGCTAACGTTGGAGAGCTCCAGAGTACCGTCGGTCAGCAGGGAGACCCGGGGGTCGGACAGGAGGGGGGCCGCGTCCTGGCCCTCCCTGAGGAGCACAGGGAAAACACAACGGTGCACATGGGAACAGCCTAGGGTTTTATTTATTCAGGCAAATTTCTTTCTGGAAAATTTACTTTGATCTCCTGACATGTTTCAACTGTCAACTGCCAGTCTTCTTCAGAGGCATCTGCTGATCGCTTTAATATGTCCTTTGATGTGTCCAAGTAAATCTTATTTTTGATGAATATGTTAAGGTGTCATTTAGGGAGTTTTTTCTCTCCACTGATGCTGCTCATGTAGGTTTTTTTCTTAAGAATTTTACATTTTTATAAGAGCTTCTAGATGACGATTGTTGTCATTTGCACTATATAAATAAAGTAGAATTGAATGTATTCCTACAGCTTTTTTTCAGGAAAATTTACTTTGATCTCCTGACATGTTTCGACTGTCAACTGCCAGTCTTCGCCAAAGGCGTCTGCTGATCGCTTTGATGTTTCCTTGACGTCTACCCAAAAATTCCAGCAAGTTCTTTTTTTATTCTTATTTGAATAATATGTTAAGGTTTCATTTATTCAAACAACTTGTTTTCAGGAAATGTACTTTGATCTCCTGACATGTTTCGCTGAAACATCAAAACAATCAGCCAACACCTCTGAAGAAGACTGGCAGTTGATAGTTTATACATGTCAGGAGATCAAAGTAAGTTTGCCTGAAAAAAATATCTGACTAAATAAAACATTCATTTTCAGACTTCCTGTTTTCAGGGGGGGTGAGGTGTGCTGGTAGCTCTCTTATTGGGCGTTAGGCAGGGGTACACCCTGTTGAGGGCGTCAGTCCATCACACAGACAAACACTCACTCACATTCACTCCTACAGGCCATTTAAAGACTCAAATCAACCAAACAATTGTTGGAGGAAGCCAGAGGAAACCAGGGTTGGGGTCAATTATAATTGTAATTGCATAGTTGATAATTAATTACAGTAATTAGTAATTATTATTTTTATTTTAATTTTAAAAATCTGTTGCTGTCATAATTATAATTAAATTGTAATTGAGTTTAAATAATTGACTTTGTAATTGTAATTGCCATGAAAATTTGATAAAAATAGTCAATTATAATTTAATGCAAATCTATGGAACCATGTTACAGTTCTATATGTACAGTTCTACACATATGTAGTTTGCAATTATTAAAATATGTGTCATATCAAGCTTTCCCACATTTTACCAATTAAAAAAATGTATAATTCTAAAGGTTACACTGACACCATGAATATTAAAACCTATATTTTCATTGATTATGAAGCCTAACAAGGTAATCAATTGATAGGAAATAAATTAGCTGATTTAAGACCCGTTATCATTGGAGATGCTAACAGAAAGCTAACACAAGAGGAAGGTTAACTTTTATTAGCTTATTTATTGCAGGCTCAGTAATTGTGGTTAATTGTAATTGAACTAATTAATTTGGAATGTAATTGTAATTGACTTTCTGTTATTTAATTGTAATTGGAAAAAATGTTGGTCACTGTAATCATAACTGAATTGTAATTGAACATGGGTAATTGAAAATGTAATTGTAATTGACCCCAACTCTGGAGGAAACCCACGGAGCGTGAGGAGAACATGCAAACTCCACACAGAGGACCCAAGTGTCCACCCCAGGACTTGAACTCAGGACCTTCTTGCTGTGAGGAGGACGTACTAACCACTAAACCTACATATTATTCAAAAAGAAGACAAAAAGAACTTGCCTGAATTAATTAGGTTTGAGTGAATAACTCCCCATCACCTTAGCTCCTCCCCCTCCTCACCATGCTATGTGTGGTCGTGGCGATCCAAAGGACTGACAGAACATCTGGACGTTTCCTCCCTCGCTGACCTCGTAGACAACTCCGTCTGAGGAGAGGATCTGAGGAGGCAGCTCTGAGGGAGAGAAAATGAGGAGAACCCGTAAACCTCACAGCTGTGACCTGAACCAATTCGCCGAGCCTCAGCTTGAGAAACGTACCCACTACGAAGAGGAAGACGTTGGCGAGGGCGGAGCCGTGCACATTGGAGGCCTGACACTGGTACACAGCCGTGTCTGAGAAACGCACGTCTTGGAGGATCAGAACCTGATTGGATACGGTACGACGAGGCTCCTCGTCCACCTCTGTTACACACACACACAGAGATACACACACACGCGCACACACACACAAACACACATGGAGAGATACACACAAGCACACACACACGCGCACACACACAAACATACATGGAGAGATACACACAAGCACACACACACACACACACACACACAAACACACTTTAATGTACTAAAATAAAACCTTCATATTTGTGTGAGATAATTAAAGGGTGTGGTGGTGTGTGTTAGTATGATGTCATCTGAGAAGTGTTGCCATGGAGACCGAGCAGCAGCTGGTGCAGATCCTAACCTTTGACCTGACCTCTGAGTCTGTCCTCAGGTCAAAGGTCAAACTAATGTTAGCTCAGGGAAAGCAAACACAGCCACAGTGAAGCTGCTCCACATTTCATTTAGTCATTTAGTCTCAGGCTTTTTCTAGTCAGAACAAGTCTTAGTCGCCTCTAGGAGCGCCGTGTGGGCTGCGCCGTGCGTGCTGCACCGTGCAGGCTGTGCCGTGTGGGCTGCGCCGTGCGTGCTGCACCGTGTGGGCTGTGCCGTGTGGGCTGCGCCTTGTGGGCTGTGCTGTGCGGGCTGCGCCGTGTGGGCTGCGCCTTGTGGGCTGTGCTGTGCGGGCTGCGCCGTGTGGGCTGTGCCGTGCGGGCTGCGCCGTGCGGGCTGCGCCGTGCGGGCTGCGCCGTGCGGGCTGCGCCGTGCGGGCTGTGCCGTGCGGGCTGCGCCGTGCGGGCTGCGCCGTGCGGGCTGCGCCGTGCGGGCTGTGCCGTGCAGGCTGCGCCGTGTTGGGCTTCGCTCCTCAAAGTAGGGCCCTGGAAACATAAAAGCATGTGCCTCATCCAATCAGAGGTTCATGTACCTGAGAGTGGTTCTCCGTTGATGCTCCAGCTGACGGTGGGCGTTGGGATTCCATCAGCTGGACAGTCCAGTCTGACGGTTTCACCTGGAGCGTACTGGAGGTTCTGAGGCTCCTTCACCCAGTACGGAGCAGCTGTAAACAACAACACCAACAACAAGGTCACTCATTCTCACAGAATTCAGTTTTCACTTTAGAGCAGAGAAAGTATTATGTCCCATAATCACATTATCATTAGAAAATAGATCTGTAATGACAGGAACACATCTATCGTCATACATCTGCATTTGACAAGAACAGATCTATCTTCATACGTCTGTACTGACAAGAACAGAACTCTTTTTATAGTTCTGTAATGACAGGAACAGATCTATCTTCTTATGTCTGCATTTGACAAGCACAGATCTATCTTCATATGTCTGTACTGACATGAACAGATCTATGTTCCCATAGTTTTCAGCAGTGTTCTAACCTTCTACAGTGACGGTGAAGGAGTGTGACGTAGATCCGTGGCTGTTAGATGCTCTACACTCGTACTCTCCATCATCGTTGGGTGTGATGCTGATGAAGGTCAACCATCGATCGTAGTTCTCCACCTCCCCCCCCCAACTCATCACCTGAGCCGTCCTTCTTCCTCCACTCCACTGTGGGCGTCGGCCTGATGATGAGTGGGTGTGGTTAGAGAGGGAGGAAGTAACACACACACACATACACACACACACACACACACACTTACAGGCCCCTGGGGATACACTCCAGTGTGACCGTCTGGCCCCTCAGAGCTGACACCGCGCTGTGAGAACCACTGGGATGAAAGAAATGAGGTTTCTTTCCATGAACAACGTTGTTACCTGAACACAGAAAAAATAAGAGACGCTTTTATTTTGGAGGGATTTAATGATCCATCAGTTGGTATACTTAACAGTAGGGGGCAGTAATGAGATAACTACTGTCAGATTCTGTACACCTGAATGTTTGTGTACAATCATTATTGTAAACACACACACACACGCTTTGAATAAACTTTCATCCAGAATGAAATGAGAGAGAATCCCAGAGAAAAACAAAGAAAAGCACAGAAACGACTTCCCAAACAACCACAGGTAACAATAGTGATAATCTACAGCACAGGGGCGGAGCTATAGGTGGGCCTGGATAGGCACAGGCCCACCCATATTGACAGATTACCCACCCAGTGAGATTCATGAAAAAAAATATAAATATATATTTTATGAAAATATATTCTGTGAATTAAGAGCTTTGTTGTTGATTTATTAGACACATTTCTATGTGAAGTCTGTAGAGTAAAGGAGTAGAATGGTAAGTGGAACCTTTAGCACTTCCTGTTTCCACAGGTCAGTACTTGTTAAAGTCACCATAAATGAAAGCTTTGTGTGACTTATAAAAGAAGCTGTAGGTAATGTTCAGCTTGTGCTAAACATTTATTTTAGAGAAAATCTCTATATTAAGTGGATATACAGTACCTGATGTATATTGCTCTAGTTTATTTGTAAGACTTCCTGATGTGACTTTCGTCTCAGGTGGTCGTGGGTCGTCTTCTGATCGAGAGGTTGGGGGTTCGATCCCAGTACCTGACTATGTGTCGAAGTGTCCTTGGGCAAGACACTGAACCCTAAGTTGCTCCCAGTGGTCGACTAGCGCCTTGCATGTCAGTCCTGTCCCACTGGTGTGTGAATGTGAGAGTGATTGGGTGAATGAGCTGATATGTAAAGGACTTTGAGACTGTTTCAGTGGTGATAAAGTGCTAAATAAAATCAAGTCCAAGTCCATTTAGTCGAGAGTTGAAGCCCAACATGCACTTTTTCTTCATTTAATGTACAGAATATAATGTTAAAAACTATAATGAGAACGCAAACTCCAAAAGACTTATTGGTCAAATTGATGCTATTATTAATTCCTATGATTTGGAACCATTGGCTCGTGTCAAAGGAAAGTGGGAGGAGCAACTGTGATCATTGAAGATGTATGGCAATCTGTGACAGATAATATTTATTCATCTTCAATTTGTTTAAGACATAGAGTAATTCAATTTAAAATTGTTCACAGATTACATTGGTCAAAAGTGAAACTGACTAGATTTAAACGTGACCTACAACCAACTGCGATCGCTGTGAAATTGAACCAGCGACACTATCTCACATGTTTTGGTTTTGCTCAAAATTGACACACTATTGGGAATCCATATTCAGATTTCTTTCTGATGTATTTCAGATTAATGTTGTACCACAATTTTCTAAATGTAATCAAAAGCAAAATGATGTGATTGTGTTTACTACACTTATTGCCTGAAGGCGTACAGTATACTGCTTAAATGGAAAGACAAATACCCTCCATCTTTACATCATCGAACACTGGAGAAAATATGATATTCTATAAGAGGTTGTGCCAGTAAGTTGTTCACTCATCAACCCATCTTGGATCAAATTAAACAGGTAAATCCCTCACTTACTATTAGTAACTTTTTTTAATTTTAATTCAATTTTATTTTTTTAAGGTGAAAAAGGGTGAGAGTGTTCTGTGGGAGGGAGGTTATAAACAAAAAATAATAAACAATAAAAACACTTTGAACAAAAAAAAGCTATAATGAGAGAATGTTGATTTATTATTTAATAATTTATGAATGTATATATAAACATGTTTTGAATATATTTGAGCTGGATTTATAGACAAAATGTCAATTGTAAATATGTTCTAAAGGAAATAAGAGACGACTCATATGAGAGCTTGTGTGTTTCTTCCTCTGAGACTCCGCCTTTATTTTACAGATTTAATCTTTTTGTTATTGTGGTCGCCATGCCTGGGAACGGTAACTAAAACAAACATCATCTTTAAAGTGATTGACTGATGTCCGTCATGACACTAAAGTTCACCAGTGATCAGAATGTGTGTTACTGGAGCAGCTATAGATACAGTTGTTGGACAATAGCTAAACGTTAGCTTTAAGCAACGATTTCAAAAAACCTCGTCAGACTGTAAAATTGAACAGTCTCTACAGTATATCCACTCATAAGTATATTATTCATACCATAGGCTAATTTACAGTGGCCTGGCAGATTGTATTATATCTATCATAAATCGTTAACATACTGTACATCTCATATCAGCTTTAAAAATAATCAGGCTCATCCTGCCTTTTGAAGGCCCACCCATTAGCTACGTTCTGGCTCCGCCCCTGCTACAACACTGATAGTAATAATTAAATTGACCCACACAGCGCTGATATTAAAGAAGGGATCCTCCACTGTTTTTACTAATGTGACCTTAAATCTTTGAAATGTATGTATTGGTAAATCTATGTCTAATAAAACACATTATTATGACCCATATTCATTTTATTAACCTTTAGAAATGTCACATTGCCTGTAAATATCCATTGTTTTCTGTTGGAGTGAAACATTCAGCCTGATTTATACATTATTTATAACGTTTTAGGTCAAAACATTAGAAGAAGAAGTGAGTCAGATAAAGTAACAGTGTCTTTGACCTAAAGGGCAGTTATTGATTACGACATGTATGATGTCCAGATTATTTGACACACAAGCAATAAAAGTTTTACGCTGCCAATACTAATGATATAATCTGTGTGTGTGTGTGTGTGTGTGTGTGTGTGTGTGTGCTCACTGGGCAGTACGGTCAGATTGACGGGGGCCTCTGCTAGGATGGTACTAGCTGCCATGTACTGAGCGTGACAGGTGTAGTCGTCTCTGCTGTCGCTTTTCACCACGTTGGCGAAGTACAGGTTTCCATCGACACCCGTGGTCACACGACTGCTCTGCTTGATGTGAAACATCCCTGAGGACACACACACACACACACGCACACACGCACACACACACACACACACACACACACACACACACACACTAACTGAAACTGAAATTTACGCTCACGAAGCACAGCATCGACTTCTCCTCTGTTTCTCCTGTTTCTTGTGTTGTGGGCTGTGCATCAATATTTTGTGTATAACAGGAACTCGTGAAATGAGAAAGGTTCCATGCTGTTTGGAGTGCAAAAATAAAAAAGCGATTAACGCCATTATTTTTTGTAATAACTGATTAATCACAATTAACCTGTTTTTGCAGTTTATGAATGTAATTACAAGTTATAAGCGTAATGGTATTTATAAAAGAATCAGAACAGAGAAATTATTAGATAACTTCAAAAATTAGCTAATATTGCAAAATTGGCATATTTTACACATATCTTTTTTTTGAACGTGCAAATGTTTGATTGAAATTTGTGTTTTTGACTTGTTTTGGATATGAACTAATTTTGTGACATTCCTTTTATTTTGTATGTATAGTTTGTGTTTTTACATGTTCAAAAATAAATAAAAACAAATCATTACTGCGTTAAAGTCCCAGCGCTAATAAATATCAAATGTAGCTGAATGAAGGATTATAGAAAAGAGGGAGGTTCCTGTAGTGAAAACCTGCTGACTGCGTCCGTGTTTAATGCTGACTCACTCGTGTCCATCCAGTGAATGTGGGGGGGTGTGGAGCTCTTGGGGGGGTTACAGGACAGAACGATGCTCTCGCCCTCGTGCGCTTCCTTGTGAACGATCTGTTTCTTCAGGAGAACGGGTTGGGCTGGAACACAAAAACAATCGGTGATTAACCTAAACTAGTCTCAGACTGAGCATGTGCTGTTGTCTGATTGGCTGTTGCACTCTTACGTTCTACGATCACGTGGACCCTCTCCGTCATGGCGGTCCCCAGCGCGTTGGAGGCGTAGCAGCGATAGAACCCTGCGTACCACTCCAGAGGTTTATTTACGTCCGCCGTCAGCGTTCCTGATCCCACGAACTCAGAGTCCAACTCCTGACCGTCCTTCACCCAGCGGAAACTAAACATGACATCAGCAAATATTCAGCACAGCCTGTAAACCATGACTCAGCAACAATACTTAAGCATTTGAACCACCACTCAAAAATAATATGGCACGATTTAAAGTATGACTCAGCACAAAATACCAGCGTTAAATGTTAAGTAAAACTATTGGTAGATTCAAACCATGACTCAGCAAGAATACTTTAGTGTTAGAACTATGACTCAGCAAGAATAATTTACTGTTAAAACCAATGACTCAGCATCAATACTTTTGAACCACAACTCAGCTACAATATGATACAATTTAAAGTGTGACTCCACAAAAATACTAGTGTTAAATCTTAAGTAAGCAACACTATTGGGTGATTCAAACCATGACTCAGCAATAACAGTTTACTGTTCAGACTATGACTCAGCAACAATACTGTGCTACCAATGCAGTTACAATAACTGCCAAAGATGACTAGGTAATGGTACTGAGGTTTTCCAATGATGGCTTAGCAACAAAATTAATGCTGTTCCAACCATGACTCAGCAATGGCACTGTTTTTCTCAAACAATATAGCAATCAATAACTTGGTATTAATTGTGTAATAGTTATCCCATGAGTGCAACAACAGTGCGGTGTTCACGCTCATGACTCAGCATCCAAACATGCGTCACTCACTATTATGAATGAAATCTCCACTAAACAGTGACTCGGATCGTTTTTAAGATCAAACCACATTTTGAAAAGAACACGAGCGGCAGTGATGGAGAGTTCTGTTGTTGTTGTTGCTGGATGTTTATCGCCATGACAACGAAGAGAGGAGTAGAGGAAGTGAACAAACAGACATTATTCTCCTGTTTGTGCACTCTGTCTCACACACACACACACACACACACACACACACAGAGTGCACGTACGTTGGTGTGGGGTTTCCAGAGGCCTCACAGGGCAATTTCATGTCCATCGGAGAAAAGGCAGTGAACGATGAGGGGACCGACGTCAGCACAGGAGGCTGTGACACTGGACACACACACACACACACACACACACACACACACACAGTAAGTGGATTTAGAGCACTGAGAGCTGAGCTCTGTTTGAATAAATGTCCGTTTACTGTCAACACAAGTAAACGATCCCTGTGACAAAGTGGGAGGAGCCAATGAAAGACAAATAAAAACAATAGGAGAACGTGACATGAGGACAATAACAACACAACAGTTAAAATATGAACCAATTAGAAGAACACAGCATGACCATCACTGAGAGTTTCTTTATTTAAATGATCAATATTTGAAATGATAGGCAATAAACATGTTTTATTCAGAAAAGATAGAGTTTACACCATTTATTAGATTATAAATGAAGAAGTCCATGTATTGTGTGACGTAACAAAGAGAGACTTACTGTTGTGTATTTTATCTGTGTGTCCACAGGAGGGCAGTGAAAGGAGAGCAAAGAGGACACGTTAAAGATCACACACTCACTGACTCACTGATTCACTGACTGACTGACTCATTGACTCACTGATTCACTGACTCACTGATTCACTGACTCACTGACTGATTCACTGACTGACTGATTCACTGACTCACTGATTCACTGACTGACTGACTCACTGACTTACTGATTCACTGACTCATTGATTCACTGACTGATTCACTGACTGACTGATTCACTGACTCATTGATTCACTGAATCACTGTCTCCTTCACTCTCTAAAAAGGACATTAAATCCTTTACAAATTACCAGACTTATTAACTCACTGACTCTCTGAATCAACATATCACTGCATCAACAACTAACTTACTTGACTTAGGGCTCTATTCTCCCATGTGCTTAAATATAAAAAGCTTAAGTCAGTCACTGCACGCCTTCATCCCAGTTACGCACTGTGGGTGGAGCAGCCCTGAAATGTGGGCGTTCCCATTCAAATCTTGCTTTACGCGCATCCTCCGGTGTGAGTAAGTCCTTTTCCTCTTATGCAGTTCGAACCCTGGAATAAGTGCTGCGCCCCCATAAGGTGAAACATTATCCGCTGCTCGCCTTCTCACACACTCGTTCCCGTGAACACATCATCCCTGTTCTTCAAAATCTACATTGGTTTCCTATCCCTCAGCGCATACAATTCAAGGTCCTACTCATTACTTTCAAAGCCCTCCATAACCTGGGCCCCTCCTACCATACCTCATCTCGCTCCCTCCACTCCTCCGTCGCCAACCTCCTGTCCCCTCCCTCCTGTGCCCTCCCTCCAGGACCAGGCGCTGAACTTATTCTGGACTGCTTTTAATGTATAGCCATTTTATCTTGTAGTCTATCTATTGTTTATTACGCTGTGTTTTTACTTAAGTCTATGCCTCTGTATTTTTACTTATTGTTTATCCCTGTAAAGTGTCTTTGAGCACTGTAAAAGCGCTATACAAATAAAATGTATTATTATTATTATTATATTGCTCTAGAAATATGGACTTAGTTACATTTGAAGCCACAAGGACTAGTGCGTCGCGCAGCAGCAGCTGTGGTCACTCAGCTGCTGCTGTGTGATTAACTAAAACTGTGACAGACACAGACTTCTGTCCACGTTGGTCACAGTGATTCAACTATTTTCATATTATGTCCAATGTAAAGTCACAGTTTGATCCACTACAGAGTGAAACATGCTGTCATATGCAGATGAGGATGGAACACAAACTGTTCCCGCACATATTTTAATGAGGCTCAGCTCAGGTCGTTTTAAACTATTTATATTTAAAACTGTGTATTATAGAAGTTAATAGTTGTGTTTCACTGTAAACATCCCTCTGTATTAAAGCAGGATGCTCTGTGGAAGCGTTATTACATCATATCTACATCATCTAACTCTGTCACGCTTTACAGTGATGATGATGATGATGATGATGATCAAGGAAAGAGATTTTAACTGTGACTCAGTCACACTACAATAATCTGATCAATGATCTGATCAAATCAACCTGTTACATTGTTTATCAATGAAGGCGTTTCAAATTAAAAGTGAACTTTATCATTTTCACGGATTTCAATGACATTTACAAGCGTTGGGAAAACTCCAGGTTCCGTGATTTCTAGACAGCCCAAAATAAATGACATCACCGCCTCCTTTCCTTCAGCCCGCCTTCATTCACACATACGCGTGGTGGGCGTGTCAGTAGCCTGACTTTGTCACAAAACTGAGATTTCTTTACAAACTGACTCACTGACTCACTAACTGACTGACTGACTCTGTAAATATCCTGTTCATTCTTTACTGACTGACTCACTAACCGACTCACTGTAAGATGATGTTTTCCTTAATGACTCTATAAATAATTATTTCATAGGTGAATCAGGTCAGTGTGAGTCCTTGAGCTCCTGTGGGACCCTCAGAGCTCAGCCTGCTGCTGACCTTTGAACCCCCCCCCCCCACACACACACACACACACACACTCTGTGTACTCACAGTTTTCCGGAATGTGCAGCACAGCCTGCGCCGGGCGTGGCGTGTTGGCGATGAAGGTGATGAGGATGAGGATGAGGAAGGTGGGGGGAACCATCCTCCCACACTGAGACACACACATCTCTCAAAGTCCCATCAACACAACACGCCCACACACTCATCAACACACACACACACACACACACACCCCGGGACTCTCGGGACACTCCGGAGAGCAGGGCTGTGCGTGTTTGTATGTTTCTGTTTTACACACAATCACCGGTGTCCTCAATCAGGTCCTCGTCACTGTGGGGACAGGGGTGGGGGGCACAGGACAAAGAGAGAGAAGACCTCATTAAAGACGACAAACACACGTCAACTAAGGGTGTAACTATACATGTATTTGTATTGAACCGTTTTGGTACAGGACGTTGGGTTCAGGTACAGGGTTGTGTACAGGTGAGTTCCCGGAATAGAATGAAAGTTGCGTGTGTTTACTTTTGCCTGCAGCTACACGTGCAGCCCGTGTACGTCATGGCCAATGCTAGTGAGAAACCAGAGCTGGAGGCCCCGCCCCCTGTCGCTAAAGTCTCCTGCTTGTGAACACTTCGGCTTCTGGGTGAAATACTGCAACGGAGAAAAACCAGTGGATAAAACGAGGGCAGTGTGCCGACATTGTTCAGCTGAGATCGAGTATGTTTCCGGGAACACAACGAACATGCTAACTCACTTGAAACGGCTCCACCCGAGTGCGAACATCAATGTGACAAGAAAGAAAACGTTCCAGTGCAAACTTCAGTATTTTAGCAGCCTCTGCCTAGTGATTCAGATCTGACCACAGCTGTAACAACTGTGATCAAGTCTTTATAGCAGCAGATAAAAGCTGTTAACAAGCTGTGAGGAGATATTTTTTCATAATTTTTATGTATTTTTTGTTTGAGAATATAATTATTACCAGGCAGCACTTTACAACAGAATGGTATTTTTTTAAATTTATTTTCATATTCTGTATAGTGTTAAACCATTGTTGGTTTACTAAAGTTGTGAAATAAACAACAAGCAAATTTACGTTTTGCATTTTGTTCCATTTACTGTACCAAAAATGAACCGAACTTGACCTCAAACCGAGAGAACGTATTAGAACTGTGTTTTTTTTGTGCACGTTACACCCCCTAAGAAGTACCGTTACTCAGTGGATTGTATGTCGATGTAAACAAAAGGTTTACATCGACATCTTTACCTTTTCATTATTATTTAGAATAACCAGAAGCAGCACAAGTTGTTAAATGATGTAAAAATCAGGCTGAATGTTTCAGTCCAATATAAAACAATGGATGTTTACAGGCAGTGGGGCCCTGTGACATCATCAATCACATGATTTAAAGATGGAGGAACACAGGCTGTAAAACTGTAAAGTCGTCCTGTTTTAAAAGGTAATAAAACAAATATGGTAGAAAATAATGTGTTTTGTTAGACATAGATGTACTAATTTAGAAGATTTTAGGACACATTTGTAAAAATGGTGGATGATAATTTAATGAACTGACTCTTACAGTTATACTTGATATGTTTTTGGTCACAGCTGGTTTAAGCTACTCTAACTGGGGGGAGGAGCCTAATGTATGACTGACTGATCAATTTGAGGGTGACATCATCCAGAGACTCACGTCACACACACACACAACGGGGAAGTGACAGCTGGCTAATGTAGACCCCCTCTGACACCTCATAATTACGCAACCTGTCCCAGCACACACACGCACACACAACCCCCCGCCCCCCCCTGCATGAAGCCTGGACGGCTCTGTTAAAGCACTACGTGTGTGCGCAGTGAGCGAGTGGAGGGAACAAACAGTCTGTCCATGATGTACCTGAGTCAGGGGGGACAGACCCCCCCCCCCCCCCCCCCCCTAAGGAGTATCAGTGTGTGATGGAGGATCTCATTATTATTGAATATTCAGTGTGTTTGTACATCTGTGTGCACTCACACAACGACACAAAAAACACAACCTGAACCCAGCTGTCACCTGCTGGTTCATTTATAAATAAATGCATGTGAGCACAACGGCAGGCTGTCCTGCGCGCGTGTGTGTGTGTATGCGTGTGTGTGTGTGTGTGTGTATGTGTGTGTGTCATGCGTGTGTGTGTGTGTGTGTATGCGTGTATGTGTGGTGTGTGTGTGTGTGTGGTGTGTGTGTTGTATGTGTATGTGGTGTGTGGTGTGTGTGTGTTTGTGTGTGTGTGTGTATGGGGGGTGAATCCATTCTACATTCATGCGCACCAGTCTATCGAACGTGGTAAACGAACGCATACCCTGCGCCTGCACCGTCTGTTCTACATTTTCCGTAGACTTAGAATAGGTAGACGGGCACAATGCACAAGTCACGTCTGCCATGTGTGCTTGTTAACACGTCTACAGATGCTTTTAATGTACATACACACTAAAGCGATTGCCACACCTACGCCACACCTGGATGTGCACCTAACAAACATAGATATATCAGTAAAAGTGTAAACTAAGGAATAATAATGTTAATGTTAATAATAATAAAGCAGAAAATCTGTGGCCCTCTGGAGATCAAACTGCTCCATATTTGGCCCCTGAACTAAAAGACTTTGACACCCCTTGAAATGGTAGACCTCATTATATAGTCCCGCCCCTTTAACCATAAAAATAATAAATACATTAAATAAAATGAAAGCTACACACAAAATGACAGTAGAAAAGATTCACAGAAAACATCTTTAAATGTCCTTTATCTGTCATCTGAAAACACATCATTAGTTTATATCAAATGTGTTTGTTTGATAAGAGGGTCACATGATCAACATTCATGTCAGCATTTAGAATAATGAGTGATCATTAATACAGGAAAGAACAAAGGGGTTTTATATTCATTTTGTGTTTCTCTGTCATTCTGTGTATGTTTGTTGTTGTCTTGCTCATTATGAGGCAATGTGTGCATTTCTGTAGTTCTTTTGTGTATTTGTGCTGTAAAATGTATGGTTTTTGGAGTCATATTGTGTATTTATGTGGGTGTCATTTTTTGGAGTAATTTTTGTGTATTTCTGTTGTCGTTTTGCTTGTTTGTTAGTACTGTGGGTTTGCGGAGTCATTTTTTGTATTTTTCTTGTCCTTTTGTGTACTTTTGTTGTCATTTTCTGTAATTTTGTATTTTTTTCTGAGTAAATTTGTCTATTACTATTGTTGTTTTGTTCACTTTTGGAGTATTTTTGTGAGTTTTTGAGTATTTTCTGTGTTTTTTCTCTTGTCTTTTACTGTACCTGATCTTTTCCTGCAATGTTGTAATTAATGTGTTTTTATGTATTCTTGCTTTTATTTTGTATATTTTTCCGTTATTTTGTACATTGACATTGGGGGCCGCATAAAATTAGACCAAGGGCCGCATATGGCCCCCAGGCCGCCATTTGCCTATGTCTAGTTTAGAGTTTAGAGATCTTGGCGTTTGCGTTGATCTTTGTATTTGCCATAAATGTCTGTGGTCATGTGACTTGGTGGATCCTGGTGTTATAAACCTATTAAACCCTGAGGCCAGACCTGTCTTAACATTAAACATACGCCACTAATTTACTCTGGGGGGGGGGGGCAGGTGGGACGGTCCTCTGGGAACACTGCAGGGTGGAGGGGGGGCGGGGCCAGGACGAGGATGAGGATGAAGAGCGACGGAGCGAGAAATTAACTCATTGATGGATTCACATCTGTGGGAAGAACTGGAAGTGTGGGCGAGAGATTAGGAGAGAGAGACTTCCTCTCATTAACTACACACACTGACCCCCCCCCCACACACACACACACACACTAAATAACAGAGGTAAGACGTGCCGTCAGCCTCCTGACCTAAATTCACCTGAATTTATAATGAATGCAATGGTTCACATTTACTGCTACACACACACACACACACACACTGATCACATATTCATGAAGTCGATGTGAAGGACATCAGCAGCTCAATCTGTAGACGTACAGATGTTATCACAGATTTATGTGTGTGTGTGTTTAATAAGGAACACAGGTCAGTGTGTGTGTGTGTGTGTGTGTGTGTGTTTAATAAGGAACACAGGTCAGTGTGTGTGTGTTTAAAATGTGATTTATGAATGTTTAAATTGCAGTACTGCTGAGTCATGACTCCATCACATACTCAGACATTCTATTTTTGAGGAACAACGTATGAACTCAGCAAAGATAAGCCCATGTGAGACAGGAAGTAGTGCACAGACACAGAATAAAACACCCGGTTTATTTTCAAAATAAAATACTGGGTGTATGGAGCAACATACACAGGAAGAGGAAACGATACATTGACTTTAATGTAAAGGTATCAGCTCTGATGATGCTACA
The DNA here is from genome assembly GCF_900634775.1 of Gouania willdenowi. Taxonomy (NCBI): domain Eukaryota; kingdom Metazoa; phylum Chordata; class Actinopteri; order Blenniiformes; family Gobiesocidae; genus Gouania; species Gouania willdenowi. Next base: position 39,084,157 of record NC_041050.1, on the reverse strand, counting down.
CATCCAGTGGAAAAGATGGGCTAACCCTGTTAGCATCTCCAACAGCAACAGAAGCTACAACAGGAAGAGTGTGTTTAACTACTACTGCTGTAACCCAGGCTTCAGAACTCACTCACACATGCTGTCCCTCATATATATATATATACATATATTATAATTGAGCATTGCGTTAGTTCATGCAGCCCCATCAGCTGACAGTAGCCCCCCCCCTCGATTCAAATGGGAATAAACCAGCCACCTAAACAGATTCAAGTTTAATTCGGAATTACATTAGCTTTAGGAATTAAGTGTTTACATGGTCATTTTAAAGAGGAATTAACTTTTATTCTGAATTAAAAAGGAATTGAAGCTCCCATGTAAACATGGCCATAGTGTTGGGGTGGTCAAGACCGGTCTTGGTCTCGAGACCAAATTCTAAAGGTCTTGGTCTTGTCTCGGTCTCTGAAGCATTTTGACTCGGTCTTGTCTTGGACTCGGGCTGCCCGGACTCGGGATTTTCCGTCAAGACCGTTCGAGACCAGCACTAATTCCTGCTATTTTTAACCTTTTTTATAATGTGATAATAACACGGAGAAGAACGGGATAAAACAATCCTTTAGTCATTATTTAATCCACCCCGTATAATGACCACAACCTTCCTTAATGTGTGTGTGTGTGTGTGTGTGTGTGTGTGTGTGTGTGTGTGTGTGTGTGTGTGTGTGTGGTGGCTGCGGCTGCGGCTGCGGTGTCAGTTTGGACCGCGGAGCAGAAGGAGATATGAACTAATTACCGGTAAAAATCCCAGTAAAACTCCAGAAAACAATCACCAGTAATAAATATTATCTCCCTGGTAAAGACAGTAGCTCTAATAACTGGTAAAATAATAAACTGATGATATTACAGCCTGTGAAGGATGGATAGGGGACGCACTTACTCTGCTTCTGGGTCCTAGTGCCAGCCGAGCGGTAAAGCCTGTTCCTTTTACCGTGTTTACTGAGGTCAGTGTGTGTTTAATAAGTCTGTGTGTGTTTAATAAGTCTGTGTGTGTTTAATAAGTCAGTGTGTGTTTAATAAGTCCTTGTGTGTCCGTGTGAAAGTCTGCATGTTTATGCATCTGTCCATCCACTCTTTTCATTATATTCATGTCTTTTAAGGCTTTATTACATAATATCGGCTGTAGTCCGGGCCGCCGCCATCTTGGATTATGTCGTCACCAGCGCGTCATCGCCGCGCATCACAGAATGACTCAAATAACTGTAAAGAGGTCTTATATTAGTCTATTATCTTTTAAAGTGGTGTTTTTTTTTGTGTCTTTAGACTCCAATTACATGTATGTATACAATATGTTCCCCACAATAGAAACAGGTTCACAATATAATTATTTTTTCTAGTTTCTGTTTCCACTGTATCCAGAATAATAATAATTCTCAACAAGAACAATTGATTAATTTGTCACATGACTTTTCCAGGGGTTGAGTTTGTTTTATTTAGTTTCACATCTACCTGTAGATCTATGTTTTTTACACTGATGACAACTTGTTTGTAGTTTTATTTCAGAAAGTTTCACTTTTACAGTTACAGTTGGAAACCTTTGTTAATTGAATATCCTAGTTATATTACAGTAACCAAATTAAACTATATCAACTAAGTGAATTAATAAAAATAACCTGTTAAAGGCTTTTTCAAACTAAAAAATTATCTTGTGAAATCTGTGACCTGTTAAACCTGAACAACTCAAAGAATCAGAATCAAGAATCATTATTTCTTGGCAGAAATACTTTTAAACACTTGCTGTACATTCAGCTGACATAAAAATCTTGTTTTCAAATATGTAGAATAATTGTGAATTTATCAGTAGCAGTAGTAGTTTTAATATTTTAGTTAATTTTTTGCAGGCACCTTTTTTGTCCGTCAAATGTATTTAAAATAAACTAAAATTAAAGAGAGACTGTTATTTAACTGTTGAACCTTGTCATAATTTTATTTATTTATATATTTTTTTAAATTGAAAAAAAAATGTTTATGGTCTTGGTCTTGGTCTTGGTCTCGGCTTGTCTCGGTCTTGGTCTTGACTCGGTCTCGGCTCCCGAAAGTCTTGGTCTTGTCTTGGTCTCGGTGCATTCTGGTCTCGGGCAAGTCTTGGTCTCGGATAGTGCGGTCTTGAACACAACACTACATGGCCATGATTGTCTTCTGCTTGCGTTCCCGGGGGTCCTGCTGACCGCTCTCTCTGCTAATGCTTCTCCACTCATGGAAGAGCGAGGGGGAGCTTCCTTTGCTTTGGGCCTTCCACAAAGCTGCTGGAATGGAGAGAGTTCCTAGAACAGAACCTTACTGACAAATCTAAACTACATGATAAATAAAACCATCTGACTAAAATGATTCTGACTGAAATGTATCAGTTTGAACACACACACACACACACACACACACACACACACACACACACACACACACACACACTCAGAGACACATGTCCTGTTAGCTCGTCTTTGTCTCCACATGTAACTAATGTCATTTCCCTCAGGGCGAGGGGAACAGATGAATAACTCAATCAGGATTTCTGACGCCCACACAAAGCGTTCCTTCGACCACCCGCCGTCCTCTTCATCGTTGTTTCTACTCTCATCCTCATCTTCATCATCATCATCAGTCTATAATAGTGAGTCTATGCTGAGATGTTCCACAGCTGCTGCTGTGAAGGATTCCTACAGATAAACAGCATGCTAGTATTTTTAGCTCTCACTGATCTGCATAACATTAGAACGCACACACGACCACAGAGCCACGCCCCTTCACCCTTTGGCCCTGCTCAGCCAGCGCCGCTACATGCTAAGCTAACCAAACATGGCTCCAAAAACACTAAAAAGACATGAAATGATAAAAAAAATATACTGAAATAAACTACAAAAAGACAACTGAATAATTATATTAAAAATACTCCAAAGAAATAGCAAAAACAATAACTTCAAAATACTATGAATACAAATAATGAAAAGATACACAAAAAAACTGAAAACCACAAAAAAATGACTTCAAAAAACAACAAAAATAGAAGGAAAAAGCAGTAGAAAAAACCAAACAAAAATAACAACAAATTTACGCTAATCACAAAATGACAATTACTGGTACACGATACAAACTACCAATGAAAACACAATACAATTCTACAAAATAGGAAAATGAAAAAAGTTTCCATCCAGTTAAAAAGCTGTGTATCAAACATGCTGAAGTTCCAGTTTGTACATTTAGTGTCTGTTGAATATACTTTGCTATTGTAATTTGTAAATTGGTTATAAAATGAAGAATTTGTTCTGATCTGCTCATCAATTATTGGGCCGAGCTATGATCGTACATCTTTAAGAACAAAAGCTGAAGAAAACCAGATTTATCTACCATCACTGTCTGTGTGTGTGTGTGTGTGTGTGTGTGTCTTTCTGATTGGCCAGAGGAGACATTTTACCCAGAAGTCCCAGAGCTCAGCACCGACGCCTTTCACATTTAAATGAGCTTTTTTTTTTTTTTTACTAGGAGGTTTTAAGTCACTTCTGGATTAGCCACACACACACACACACACACGCACGCACGCACGCACGCACGCACGCACGCACGCACGCACGCCACGCACGCACCACCACTACCACACACACACACACACACACACACACACACACACACACACACACTACACACACACAGTTTTTACCCCTCAGGGAGAAATATAACCAAGCATTAAGCTGAATGAAGCATTAGCCTGCCACACAGTCTTAACAAAGAACACAAAAACTACATGACAATAAGACAATAATAGGATCAGAAAAATATAATTACAGATGAAAAATATGGAATTAACTTCTGAAATGGCAGTATTAATTATTTTTAATTGTCTTTTTAAAACAAAATCTATCAGAAATCACAATCTGACACAGACTAAACCCTCACTCACGTGTTTTATGAACAATATCTCATGTTTACATCATCATTTTCACTGTAAAACATGTTCTAATCTGTGTGACTTCAGCGTGTGCTTTTAAGCTAAACTTCTACGGTGTATGAAAATGAAATTATTGACAATAATTAACTCCTATGAACCGTATGAAGCATGTTTGGTACGTTATAAAGGAAGTTTGACAGCCTGTGATGACGTCTGATAAGAGAAAGAAAAGGAACAGAAACAAGACAGAAACAACCCTGGGACCCTCCAAAAAAAAAGGTCCCCAGAGAGCAGGGACCCCCACTGTAGCTGAAGGTGGTTGAACACATGAACATTGAAGAACAGTCATGTGGAGACAGGACCATCTATAAGGAGGGAGTAAAGGAGAGATTTTTGGGGTCCATCCATAAAGTCAGTAAAAATGATGGTTCTATTGTTCTATGAATCTGTGATAAACCACATTTATTTATTCATCTGAATAATATCCACTGTTATCCAGGAACGTTATTATTATTATTATTATAGTCATCTTAAAGATGGAAATCCTGGTTTTAATCACTAATAAATCATTTAGTGTGTTTTTGTTATTTTGTTTATTTTTCAGTCATTTGTTTTTGTTGCGTTTTGTAAATTTTTGGAGTTATTTTGTGTACTTTTGTTGTTATTTTGATGTTATTGGAGTCGTTTTGTGTATTTTGTCATTTTGTGTGTATTTTTTGAGAAATAAAACTGTCAAAGTGATCAAAAATGGTGGAAAAGGTGGTGAAATGGGATTTTAAAAACCACAGAAATTGGTTGAAAGTTGCACATTAGTAGACAAAAACGGACAGAAATAGTGATAAAAAGGGTTCAAAGTGTCAACAATGAACAATTAGTTTAAACTGGCAAATAATGGACGTGACAAATGGTGAATGTGGTTAAATGAGCAAAAATAATCATGAAATCTGGTGAAAAGAGGTTTAAAGTGACAATGAGTCAACATATGTGACAATAGGTGGAAAAGTGGTAGAAAGGGTTTATAAGAGCAGAACATGTCTGGAAAGTAGAAAAATGTGCAGAAAAGACATTAAAATGTGATGTAGAAGTGTCAGAAAAATAGGTTAAAATATGGAATGTTAAAAATGAGCAAAAATGGGCTCAAATTATTCAGAAAATATTCTTAGTTTCTTGGAGACACACACACACACACACGCACGCACACACACACACACACAGCTGTTCCTCTGTGTGTGTGTGCTCAGTCATTAGTGAAAGTATGCTGGTGGATAAACAGTGACCCCCCCTCGCTGAGCCCTAGCTGGGGTCCATTATGGTTATCAAAGTGTGTGTGTGTGTGTGTGTGGGGGGGGGGGGGCTGGGGTGCTCGGGGCAGGGAAACAAACCTACTCATGTCTCTTAGACTCCATGACTTCATCCATTGGCCTTGCTCAAGGTCTCACAGTGGATTAGAACCAACCACCCTCGCTTTTTTAAGCATTTAGTATTTTTTTTATTTAAGATCAGGACAAAATATGGAACAGAAATAGCTCAGATGTTTTGGGACAACATGGTACATTTTCATGCTATTGTTCACTAGAAAAAATGGACAAACTGTACATCAAATTTCACTCTTAATCTCTTGCTCTGGAACCAAATATTTATTAAATCTATGGAAATATCTACCAAACATGCTAAATAGAGATGGCTAATGGAGTGAAGTACTGTTAGCTCATTTTAATTAATACAGTTTACATTTTATATGTTAAAAATTGAGATGGTTACACTGGAATCACTAGATTACATCGCTAAAGTGTCGTTAGCCACACACGCTAACTCTTAGCCACTCATTTAACATTAACTTAAACTTTCTTTATTGTCATTAAAACTTTACAGTACAGATATGAATATAATGTCTTTGCATTGGCTCATATTACAGCATAAAAAACAGGATAAAACTTTTTGTGTCGGGAAAAAAATGTTTCTGTATCTTATTGCCTGTTTTTTTGCTACCTGTCAAATGAATATATATATATATATATATATATATATATATATATATATATATATATATATATATATATATAAAGGGAAATTTCAACAATTTTGTGCCCTAATTGTAACACGTGTGAACATGCTAACACCTGGTAATTCCACAGTCTTTGGTTTCACAAAACATTATTTATTAAACCTTTAATTTTCTCCAACCAGAGAATCAGCCTCATGTTTTACACTAAACCAACGCACAGCGTGTGATTGGATACTTCTGCTTTGACGTGTCACCAGATAAACTGATCACCAGTTCAGCTAATACACCATCAGATAAACCTGTCTTTGTTCCAGAGCCTTTTCACATTAGAATGCATTCATAATAAAACATTTCAGATGAAGCTCTGCATTCATTTCCAGTCACAAGATTACATGATTACTCAATAAACCACAACACAACACAAGATTCTGAACATAATTATGGGTGGAATTCCATAATTATACATATTTGTCTGTTTGTCCAACTTTTTAGACATTCTGTCACTAGTTTTCCTGTGAAAAATACTGTGTAAATGTCTCTATATAACTGGCGCCCTGTCCAGGGTGTACCCCCGCCAAGCGCCCTATGAGAGCCGGAGATTGGCACCGGCAGACCCCCGCGACCCTGTTAAAAACGGGAATAAGCGGGTAAGAAAATGGATGGATGGATGTCTCTATATATGCTGCTCCTCCTCCCTGCTCCATGTCTGCGTAGCAGTGGCTTTTCTTTAATAAACGTCACCAGGCTGAGATCGTGCCTCGACCTCCGTCTGCTCCCTTTGATCCAGACTCTGGTTGTGTGTTGAACCAACTAAAACCACTTTCCTAGAGGATCAAACCCTGATGTGAGTCAAACACGTTCTACACAAACATCTGCACTGGGTTAATCTGGAGTCATGTAATCCTCTTAGTTAACAGAATTAATTAATCTAATCTCACAGAGAAGCTTCTACTCCCAGATTAACATTTGATCTTTAACTGAATAACAAACTGAAGATTAAGATTAAATCGTACCATGCCAGTTTCAGCCATAAAATGATCAATATTAACAATAATAATAATAATAATAATAATAATAATAATAATAATAATAATAACAACAACAGCTGCTGACTTTAATTCAAATTCAGTTCTGTATTTTTGCAACACAAAGCCTTTAATTATTTAAGTCACAATGAGAATAAACAACTTTACATTAAAATACAAATTCATATCTTTCATTGTTTTTCTGCACAAATTAATCAGAAATTCATTATTTTTTAGTGGTGGGACTCGATTAAAAAATAATTTAATTAATTAGAGACTGTAATTAATTAATCTTGATTAATCTAAATATATTTTCTAACAATATTTGGCAGCAGAAACAAAGTTTTTCAAGTTTAAATGCATCAATGAAAACAATAAATGATCTTAAACAACTAAATAGTGTTTAATATTAGCTTCTTCTCTGGTTCTCCTGTTTCTAGTGTTGTGCTCTGTGCATCAGTATTATTGGTACACTGGGAACTAGTGACATGAGAAAGGTTCCGCGCTGTTTGGAGTGCAAAAAAAGAGAAAAAATAAAAAAGCCATTAATTTCATTTTTCTGTAATTAATTCATCACAATCAACGCGATAAAGTCCCAGCTCTAGTTTAAATGTATTTTATATTTGTGTTGGTTGTGAGCTGAGGTTTTCTCTTTGTGTGTCAGGCTGAAGATGGATGATGATGATGATGATAGAGAGGCTAAAACGATGAGGAAACGCTGACTCAGCAGTTTGCTTAGAGGGTTCAACAACCAATCAAAGCTCAGAGAGAGAAACTGCCACCCTCATCATAAAACCCCCTCCAAAATAAAACCACAAACCTAACGTAACCTTTTTTTATCTCGTGATCAATGACTCAGTCTCTCATTGATCACGTCTGTATCTCATAAAAATGACTTATTGTTGTGGGAATATTCTCATTATTCCAGTGGTTTTTAATCCCTTATTGAAGCTTTTTGTCACTTTCATCATCTTCTAACGTCTATTTAAGAACGTCTGCCCTTAAAACATCTCTTTGCTCTTTTCCCAGGAGTGAGACGGTGTTTCCTGTCGGCTCTCCTTCATCACCCCTCCTCCTCCTCCTCCTCCTCCTCATCTTTTTTAATCCATCCTTCTCGAAGGAGAGGAAGGTTCCACTTAAAGGCAGACGGAACCTTTTATCCTTCTATTTAAGCAGCCGGAGTGTGTGTGTGTGTGTGTGTGTGTGTGTGCTTTCCCAGCCTCTCTCATCCCTTTCCCGTCATTCCAGTTACCATGGCAACCCCCGACTCCAGCGCTCCACACGGCGCGAGCTCGTCCCTCCCCTCCCCCACTTCGTCCTCTCACTGCCACGCCCTGGATCTCCTCGACTCACCTCCCTCCCACACATGCACGCACACACACACACACACGCACACACACAGGCGACTCTGCCATTGTCTCAGATCCTCATTATGTTAAGAAGAGAGAGAAAACAGCTTCAAGTTATTTTACACACACACACACGCACACACACTACAGACATGAATAATCGAGGTGATGATGCAACGTTGCATTTTGTAATCAATGAGGAATGACTTTGTTAAAGGGATCCTCCACTATTTGTACAAATGTGTTGTAAAACCTTCTAAATTACCTTATTAGTAGATCTATAACAAAACACATTATTATGCACCATATTTGTTTTATTAACATTTAAAAATTTAACTACTTTACAGTTTCAGAGCCTGTGTTCCTCCATCTTGAAATCACATGATTGATGATGTCACACTGTCTGTAAACATCCCATTGTTTTCTATTGGAGTGAAACATTCAGCCTGATTTATAGATTATTTAACAGCTTTTTCAGTCAAAATAACAATTTGAGCTGCTTTGGGTTCCAACTCTCTAACTTCAGCCACCAGAGCATGTCAGCGCACTGTTTAAGGGAGAGTAAAGGTCCCTTAGGAGAGCTCTTCTTCTCTGCTTCATTGTCTACTACCAAACCACAGAGTTGAAACTGTTTTTATTCTCTTTTTGTAAACAAGAGGTTTACATCAACATTATTAACTTTTCCTGACCCATAGAGGGCAGTCACACCCACAGTTTACAACTAAAAACACTAAATGTAAATACTGAGACTAAAATGTGAAGAATGGGACTAGGATCAATAAAATACATTACTTCAGACCTGATCATATATGGATTCAGCAGAAAAAAGTAGACTTACACTTTAAAAATGCCAGAATTTTTGCAGCCCCGCCCACTTTATATCAAATCAGGCTCATTTTAAACAATCTCCTTCCAAAACCTCCTCTTCTCATTAAAATGGTTTGAGAATTTGAACCATGTCCTAAGTTTGGGGGTGAGTCATGACTCAGACATGCAAACGCGACAGTAAGTGTCAGATTCATAAAGTCTCCTCTGTGTGTTCACTCAGCGCTGAATGGAACTATTTAACTGTCCAGTTCACAAAAACAGGCAGAAGTCACATATTTCACATGCACGCTGTGTGCACGTGTGCGTGCGTGTGTGTGTGTGCGGTTAAGCTGAGCAGCCTGAGAGCAGATTAAAGCTCCAAACACAGGGAGCTGTTAAGTCTAATTCATGCTAATGGAGCTAAAACAGAGGAGGAGGAAGAGGAGGGTTAGTGTAAAGGCCAATCTTCACTTCTTCTGCAACACAAAGGATTCATTTTATGGAAAATAAAAAGGGATGAAGACGGACGAGGAGAGGAAGTGACTTGACTCTGAAGTCTCTAATCTGATTCACTCGCTCTCAGACCTTCATATGAACCCCAACATTACAGGAAACATCAGGAAACATCCAGAAGAATTAACGACAAACGTCAAGTTACGGCAGATTTTTATCAACTGAAAATTATGTTCAATGTTAGCTTTTTGCTAATTCCCAATATGTCAACATTCTCCAACACTAGTTTTCCAATATTTACTGATCCGATATACAGAGATGTCCAGGAAAAAAAATACTAGGCTTAAAAAAAAAAAAAATGGGTAAAATTTCAGCGAGTTGCCGCCGCTGCGTGCCTATGACGTGCGACACCTAGGGGGTCTAGGGGTATGGGCATGGGCATGCCCCGGAAAGTTTAACAAAAATGATGCTATATGGTGACTTTTGGTGCATAATATTAGTGTAATTGTGACTTTTCTTTTGTTTATTTTATAGCACTTTTCTTAACATGATGTATTTTCTCACCTAGTTTTTGTTTGCACGATGCATTCACAAGTTAAAATCTGGTATCCATGGCAACGATGACAAAAAATTGAGCATCATTATCAGTTTACCTCTTTCCAGTTGAAAATGTACCAACTTATAGTATAGCAGTAGTATGGGTGTTAATAGTCCTCTATAGAATACTGTGGTACTGGAACATGTCTGCATCATTTATATCATTTATGTGTGGTTTGCTTGTAGTTGGTTATGGTAAAATATTTAGTTGTAATATTTCACATTAATATTCATAATATATCTTACATATACTCTTACATTTGTGATTTTCATAACCCAGTACTCTGCAGGCAGGACATTCAATTCATGAATCTGATATTGACCATGAATGTATTAAAAATAATACATTTTCAATTCCATAGAGAAGAATTAAAAACCCCATCAAAATCTATATTTTTCATATTTGGTCTGTGAATTATTCTTATCAGTGACTTTTTTCTTTGTTTGATCTTTCTGTTTATTTAATTTAGTTGTTAAGTTTATCGGTAAAGTTTAGTAGTCGGTAATGTAGTGAATGTTAAGATTTATTATATTATTGGGGAAAATTTTAGAGACAATGATTGTTTTCCTTCAGTTGCAGCCGCCAGATATTAGTTTGGACCAGCAGAGGGCGCTGGTAACCCAGTGGTCGGTTGGGATGCAGCTATTCTGTGCAGTGAAGAAGAGATGCTATGCTAGCAGACAGAGCTAAAAAAAAAACTTGACTTTTACAGATATTTACGTAATATTACAGATATTATTTGGGTGCTAATGGGGTAAAAAATCATTTATGAACATGTTTAAAAGTAGAAAGTGGTCAGAAAGAGAGGGGTAGGCCATTCCACCTGCCGCCTACGCTTCTGGACATCCCTGAATATTTATACACACACACCCCTCCTTGCACCATTTAGTTCACATTATATATGTCTCCATGGAAATACCAGATTAAATCTACTGTTAATGTGATGCTTTGAACAAATAAATAAATGAACATCAACTGTGCTAAATAAGAAAACAAGGTTTATAACAAGTCTCGAACAACGTGTGATGTAGAAGAGGAGAAAAGTAAACTAACTCAGGAAAACAAAAAAATAGAATTTTCCGTCATCACAGAAAATGCAGAATTCTGAAAAACGCAATTTCAACTGTTCTTCTTTTAATTATTATTATTATTTAGAATCAGACCCACAATGCATCACGTGAATATTTTGGGACAATATCACACATTTAGTCACTTTTTCCAGCAGAAAATAGTGACTGAATGACGAACAAATACAAAGACCAAAAGCGCGTATGTGTGAATGAAGGCGGGCTGAAGGAAAGGAGGCGGTGATGTCATTTATTTTGGGCTTTCTAGAAATCCCGGAACCTGGAGTTTTTTTGTAAATGTCATTTAAATCCGTGAAAATGATAAAGTTCACTTTTAATTTGAAACGCCTTCATTGATAAACAATGTAACAGGTTGATTTGATCAGATCATTGATCAGATTATTGTAGTGTGACTGAGTCACAGTTAAAATCTCTTTCCTTGATCATCATCATCATCATCATCATCATCACTGTAAAGCGTGACAGAGTTAGATGATGTAGATATGATGTAATAACGCGTCCACAGAGCGTCCTGCTTTAATACAGAGGGATGTTTACAGTGAAACACAACTATTAATTTCTATAATACACAGTTTTAAATATAAATAGTTTAAAACGACCTGAGCTGAGCCTCATTAAAATATGTGCGGGAACAGTTTGTGTTCCATCTCATCTGCATATGACAGCATGTTTCACTCTGTAGTGGATCAAACTGTGACTTTACATTGGACATAATATGAAAATAGTTGAATCACTGTGACCAACGTGGACAGAAGTCTGTGTCTGTCACAGTTTTAGTTAATCACACAGCAGCAGCTGAGTGATCACAGCTGCTGCTGTGCGACGCACGAGTCCTTGTGGCTTCAAATGTAACTAAGTCCATATTTCTAGTGCAATATAATGTTTCACCTTATGGGGGCGCTGCACTTATTCCAGGGTTAGAAGAACGTAAGAGGAAAAGGACTTACGTACACCGGAGAATGTGCGTAAAGCCAGAACGCCCACATTTCAGGGTTGCTCCACCCACAGTGCGTAACTGGGATGAAGGCTTGCAGCGACTGACTTAAGTACAGGAGGAGAATAGCACACAGTCAGAAACAGTGCCGCTGCGTGGCTTTTTGGACTTACGCACATGGGAGAATAGAGCCCTAAGAAAGCATGAACCGTTGTGTAAATGACCAAATAATTCAGTTGCAGATATTTGCTTAAATCACACAATGGCTATCATTTTTAACCTCCAAGTACTGAAAAAACAGACACATTTTCCTGAAATATTTGCACCATATTTCTCCAAATTGAATAAAAACTGGTCACAAAATCAAGAAAAGTTTAAAGTGAAGTTCCTGCAGAGACTGAAATCTATCAAACTCTGGTACATTAATGTGGAAATGACTCGTTTTCCTGCCAAAAATATTTGAGTCCTGAACTAAAATGACTTTTACCATTGGTTTGAAATGAAAAACATAGCAAATAATCAAAATAAGTAAAAATGAGGTAAAGATAGTAAAGAAAACTATTTCCATCCACCCTGAAAAAAACTGAAGGCTAAAACTCAAACTATTTCATTTCTTTCTCTTCTTTAACATTTAATAGCTTCAGTTTTTATTCATGAAGTCAAACACGTGGGAGCTTCTCGTCACTTTTTAAAGGTCAAATAAAGAGATAAATAGATCACTATTAGAGAACGAGTCTGAGCAGTTATTTTAACACATTTACAATCCTTTTCAGGTGATGAACTTATTAAATTACAATCTTATCTTAGAATAAATGCACTCAGAACCATTAATAAACTGCATCACATTCATCAAACATAGACAAACAATAAAATGAGACAAAAGAACCAAATTATTCTTTATATTATTAAGAATCTTTCCAAGATTTGGATCATGAATACAGATGAATTGAAAAGTGCTGAGTCATTACATCTCCAAACATGAAGACACGTGATATAATTAAGAAATTTACTCATTTAGTGTTTGACTTTTTTATCTTAAAAGTAAAAATACATTATTTTTAGTAGTTTTTTTTTTATGATTGAACTTCAGTTTATCACTGATTGTTTTTATTATTTTATTATTTGTATTGTCGTTAGATTGTTTTTTTTTTTCATTTGATTTGTTTCATAAAAAAGACGTAAATCTGTGAGTTATTGATTAAGGTCAAGAAGCAAAACAAGCGTAAAACCTGTGATTTCTGATAAAACGAACCAATTAAAAATGGATTGATTATTGGATTACAGCACGTATCAAACTCAAGGCTCGTGGGCCAAATTTGGCCCTTTAGAGCATCCAATTTGGTCGGTAGGAGAAAGTAACAATGGAAGAGAAAACATGAATTATTGTGTAAATTATCAAATAATCCAGTTGTAGATATACAGTATATAATTCAGCTATTTGCATTTTTCCTTTGTTTATATCACATAAATGCAGTCATTTTTAATCTCAAATTGTAGAAAAAAACTCAAAATCTTGCTAAATCTTCCATAGAATTCCTGTAAATTACAGATAAATTATTTCTGAAGTGATTTAAAACTATTGCACAATTGATGTTAAAATTGCTCATAAATTCTGCTGCCCACTTCAGATCAAACTGGTCCATATTTGGCTCCTGAACTAAAACTAAAATGAGTTAGACACCTCAGCTCTACAGTATTGATCTATTGATTTACTGACGTATCAGTTCTCTGATCAATCAATGCTGTGTTTGATTGATTTCTGCAGTAAATAGTTCATAAAATCAGGAGTAAAAACAGTGAATAAACTGTGATTAGTCAGAATAATGTAAGTCTGAATTAATCAATGACTCCATGAATCCTTTTATCAGTGAATCAACCAATTAATAATTCACATCTATAATGTGTTACAGAACAGCTTTCATCCTTTCATCTAATATTCACACACACACACACACACACACACACACACACACAGGAGGAAAAACCGCTGAATCAAGGCCATCACACACACTATCAAGATGTGTGTGGAGACAGGACCCTCACACACACACACACACACACACACACAGTGTGTCCCTCACCTCCTCAGATGTCTCTCCGTCTCGTCTGCTTTCTTCTTCTTCTTCTTCTTCTTCTTCTCGTGTGTTCGTCTCCTCTTCTTTCCTCGTGTGTGTTTCTTTCTGAACGTGTGTGTCTGTCTCTCTCTCTCAGCGTGTGTGTGTGTGTGTGTGTGTGTGTTCCTGATGCTGCTGCAGTGGTCCATAAAACACACCCTCTCTGCTGCTCTGTGATTGGCTGCCTGGCCGTGATGACATCACTCTCTTTCATCCCAGCCTCTCTGTCTCTCTCTCCCTGGGGCCCCGCCCTTCTTCTCTACCTCCATCCTCCCCCTTTCTTTCCTCTGTTTCTACGTCTGTGTGTCTGTGTGTGTGTGTGTGTGTGTGTGTGTTTCATCTCCTCACTGGTTAAACTGGACGAGGAAACACTAAATAAACTGGTTTCAGAAAACATTAACTCTGTAGTTGGAATTTTTATGGATTATTTGTGCATTAATATCAGAAAGAATAATGTCTGAGGAATAAAATGTGGTTTATTTTCTTTAATTCAGCAGCTGAAGACGTCACAGACACGGTTAAAAAAAGAATTAAATATGTTAAAAATATTTAAATATGTTAGATAATTACTCGACTGTCAATTGTCATTAAACGTCATGGTTTTTATTTATTTTTATATAAACATTTAAGTTCATTTTCTTTTAAAAAATACTATTTTTTGTTAAAGCTGTCAATGATACGTCTTTAAACAATGTCTGTATAATAATCTTGATAAAACTAAAGATATTAAAGAAAATTGAAGAGAGACTGTTTTCATTGGTAAAATTTTAAATGAATTGGAAAAATGTCCGACATTTAAAATGTTTGTTTATAAAAAATTGTGTTTTGTTTTTTTTTTTTAAACAAATTACAGAAATCTGCATTTGTTTTTTATGCATTTGGTTATTCTACTTTTTAGTCTTATTTTAGTCCTTTTTTAGTTTTAGTCTAGTTTAATTTGACTCAAGTAATTATTATTATTTATTATCAACAATAACTTCTACTTTTATCATTGAGCTTTTAACTTTCCCACAGTTAGTTCTGATTAATTTAAGTCTTTTAAAGCATTTTCAACAAGCATTTAGTCGTAGTTTTAGTCTTGTTTGCATTTAGTTTTAGTCGAGAGGAAACAATTAAGTCATGAAAAATTGCTTTGAATAATTTTAGTCTTTCAAAGCTTTTTTTTGTCTCGTTTCTTATTATTTAATGACAATGTCGTACATTTCAGTCCCAGTTTGTTGTCCTGCTTCAATAAATATTCAAACTGTGACAAAATCCAACAAATGATTTGTTTACTAAAATACTTAAAATGTAGTATTTATTAGTAATAATATGATTATCTATCTAAAACTCATAACTATAACTATAAGAAACGTGTGTCTGTGTGTTTGTGGGGATCGCGTTATCCTGTGACTGACTCTGAAGAGGACAGATGTTGGAACATCTGTAAATAAACAAAGAGGTTCAGATCAATGTAATAAACAGTGGATGATAAATCACCTCCTAAAACAATCAGCAGTTACACTGAACACACACAGAACCTTCTTCTTCTTCTACAGATGGACTTTTTCCTCCATTATCTGATCCACCCTCCATCCTCACTGACAACCTAATCCACTTAGTGTGTGTGTGTGTGTGTGTAATCAATACACACAGAGCATCATCTCCTCTCTGTGTCCTTGTCTCAGTCCTGATTGTCGCTCTTCAGTACAGAATACAGAGTTTGTCGTAAACATGACTCAGCTATCATGACAGGAACACACACACACACACGCACGCGCGCACACATGCACACACACACACACAAAACAAAAAACTCACAAATGAACATAAAAACATACAAAAAAACAAGGTAAAACCGGTATTCGCCAGGCATATGTATTTGGAAAAACAGAAGACTTAAACCGTAAATATGACCTTGAGCGAAGGTCAAGGTCACACATTGAAAGGGAATGTCGTTCAATGGTACCAGTCTGAGCACTGGATCTCAATTTGTGGCCAAGTTATAAGAAAAAAGTTTTTTTTTGTGATGTCATGAACTTTGACCCCTACCAATCTTTTTACTGGTAGGTCGTACAGCTTTGGTCCAATGACACCATAAATAATGGTAGAGATATGGAAAAATTTGGTTTTTGACACTTGACGTGACCTTGACCTTGACATTTTAGCTCCAAAAAAGGTCAACTGCACATCCTTGGCATTAATAATAATAATACATACATACATTTTTATATAGCTCTTTTTTGGACACTGAAAGTCACTTTACAAAATAAATGCATTATTCTTTCACTCCATCTTCCACATTATTGACGCTCTGCTGTGATCAAAGCTGTTCCTCTGTGATCTAAATAATAATAAAGTCTTCTTTTAAACTGACAAAATGAAACAAACGTTTTTACGTCAAATATTTACATTATATATTAATGATTTTATCACTTTAAAATGTAAACTCCCATTTATGTGACCATGTTTCCATATAATTATGCGTCTTTCTTATATTTTACTCATAAAATACATTCCAGGTTATGACAAAAACGTTTTCCTGGTTTTCCATCTCTGGAGTTTAGTCACATTACGTTTGGTTTGAAAATAAAGGATAGAATTAAATTTTTGGAAAATTGTAGAAAATGAAGCTATGTTTTTAAATGAGTTGAAAATATTAACAAACACTGTAAACCTGCTGTTAAAACTTCCATAAATATCGGAATTTAGTTTCTTAAGTGACCTTTGTATTATTATGGCTTTAGTTTTGTTTTTGTCAGTTTAAAATTGTATGACAACCCATTGAGAGCTTTACCGCCCCCTAGTGGCTGACAAATGTCGGACGACCTGGCAGGAAAACTTCCTCAGATTTTGCCCATAAATCCACAAACATTTATAAATATTATTATGTGATGCACAGTCATTTTTCCATCAGCAGAATAACAGGAGCAGCCAATGAACACGTGTTCTTCCTCCTTTAGATATATTTATTATTTTTTTGTCCATTTAATTGTATGTAATACATAAATAAATGGGTTTAAATAAAATAAATCAGCAAACAATAAATAAACGACAAAGACACGCCCCCTTTACTTAGACTGACTGAAGGAACAGGAGCTGGGTTGCCAGGTTGGCTCTAGAGTGTCTGTAAAATACAGGTAGAATTAGCAGCTCTATTTAAATTAACTTGTATCTAATGTTTGTGACAGCAACACTTTGTTGAAACATAGATCATGGACTCATTAAATAAACACTTTAAAGTGTTTGAAATGCTAAATGAGCCTCTGTTGGGTTAGCTTTAGCAGCACATGCTACATACCTGAGCTAACACCAGGAAGTGACTTTGTTACTTTGCCAATATGATTTTGGATTCTTTATAAATGACTTCCTGTTTCTTTAAAATACCAATAAAAATTCCCATAAAATTATAATCTTACCGTCAGATTGGACTAAAGTTGATCGCAACAGCTTCTTCTTCTTCTTCTTCAGGTTAATGTGTGCGGTGCGCAAACGGCCGAAGGAGCTTTAGCGCTGCCTTCTGCTGAGAAGTGGGAGGAGCTTCCCTTCTCTCTGCTACAGTTCACTGACGTCACTTCCAGCTTGAAGTACAGCATGTATGTGGAGATGTCATGGCGAAAAATAATAATTCTGTTGTACAAAATTATTTTCTTAAACCAAAACTGCTGCGTGTCTGGACTTCGTAAAGGAGCCGACGTCGTCTTCACAGATACAGCAGGACGTGTATCAGCAGCTGCTGGGATGGAGAGAACCAGCTGTCCTCAGTGCAGACAGACGTTCACAGAACACTCAGTAACTACTGTACTTACTGTAACTAAAAAAACAAGCAGCATCATTTTGATCATTGTTGTCATTTTGTACATTTTTATTTCATTTTGTTTCTTTGTCATTTAGTGTATTTTTCCCGTCACTATATATTTTTATTTTCTGTTGTGTTGTTTTGTGTTTACACTTTGGTGTCATTTTGTATATTTTTATTATGTATGTTTTTTTGTAATTTTGTATATTTTTATGTCAATGCTCGTGTTATGGGAGAGTCAGTTAGTGCATTTTCATTTGGCGGCCGCACAAAATTAGGCCGAGGGCCGTATGTGGACCCCGGGCCCCCAGTTGCCCATGTCTGATGTTAAGGATCAAAAGTCATCAGTCATCATTCATCTATGGCGCCACCTACAGACTTTAATGTCTATATTCATATATTTATACATATTATGCAGGATACATGTCATAAACCTTTCACAATAAGAGTATATATATACGTTGGTTCCGTGTGTGCAGATGCTTTTACAGCATCGGGGACGTTAGAGGAAGAACATGGAAACAAAGCATTAAATCCGTCGTGCAGATAACTTTGGTTTGGAGAACCTGCAAGTCCCAGAGTTTGTGCTCATTCATTAGAAGCGCGTCAGGTGACGTCCAATCAGCAGGAAGTGGTTCTCAAACATGGGTCCAGGCTTTAGCGTTTGGGTGGAGACGAGAAGAAGCATTCTGAGCGTCAGAAGGTAAACGAGGGTTTGTGTTGTGCCGTCAAACACTGATCGATCTATTGCTAAGATTTGTTCACAGCTTCACCTCAAACACACAAAAACACCTGAAAATCTAACACTCACCGAAAAACCTTCAAAACAGGAGAATTTCAGAATAAAACTCCCTAGAAACGTCACAATACCGTGTGGTGTTTGGCTCAGGAGACAGAAGCACGGTTACTGTTAGCATCAGGATTACAACACTGTGCGTCGCCATGGAGACAACGTTTTCTCTGATATTAACCCAGAAACGTTTGGAAGATACATTCGCGTTAAACCATAAAAATGACTTAATCAAGCATAAAATTACGACCAACGATGGAAAACCAACATCAAATATTCTCACTTAGCAGATGGCGTTAGCGTGCGCCTTTGAACACTGCACTGCGACTAATGTGTGGAGGCAGCCAATGGCGGCTCAGCACAGCAGCAGATGATGTGTGCGGACATTTTGATTGGTCAGTAAACCCGTGATCCCGACTCTGGGGGCGTGTCCTGGATGTGAACATGGCCACGCCCCTGGCCTCTACCTACGACACATTTAACCTCTAAAAAGATCAAAGGTTTATGGTACGTATTAAAGAGAGAGAGGTGCTGACTCGGCAAAACAGATCTGACATTAAATTATGACTAATTATAAAAAGGACGCGAAAAACTGCAGAAACGACAATTCCAGCAACTTCATTTTATCGTCTTCTTTGAAATAATACGTTGAGGTTTAAACTTTTTTCTAAAGAAAGCATCAAAGCATCTACTGATCGTCCGCTCATGAAGACACATCAAAGCAATCAGTAGATACATGTACCTCTGAGGAAGACTGACAGTTGGCAGTCGAAACATGTCAGGAGATCAATGGAAATTTCCTGAAAAAAGTTAAAAACTCAATGTATTATTGCAGAAGTGACAGAGAATGTGTAACTCCATAATAATAATAATAATAATAATAATAGTAACAATAATCCTCGTCGTCATCATTGATCACGTGATAACGATGTGAGACACTTAGGCCCCATTAACACAACATTTTCTAGTATAAACACTAAAGTTTCGTTGCGTTTTGGCTGTCCGTTTCCACAACGGCATTAAACATTAACAATGTGGCCGCCATTTTGTATTTTATGACTTGTGTTTAGAGGACGTGGCTGATTATTTTGGTTCTTTGATAAATCACACCTCCATCTATTGGCCTGGCATGTTTACTACATGGTTTCTGATGTTTCCAGCGGTCTCATGTAAACAGAGATCGTTTAGAAAACGTTGCCGTGTGAATGAGGAACTTTTTGGAAACAAAAAGGGAAACAGAAGTAAACGTTGTCATGGAAACGGGGCCTGAGTCTGAAGTGAGAAACGTTTGCAGGATACATTCAAGTTCAAAAGTGGAAAGAGCGAAGCTTCAAAGTACTTCTACACACAGATCAGATGGTGAGATACTGATAAAACCCTGTTGCTATGGCGACCACGTTTCTCCATAATAAAATTTAAAACGTGAAATGTTTGAGGTGTGAAACGCCGTCGGCCCTCACTCAGGAGGTTAAAACACAAACAAAAAGAATAAATAAACAAAGTTGTGGATGATCTAATGCATACAAACATGTTTCTGTTCATATATTTATAAATAAAGTCGACCACGCACATGCAGAGGAGTCCGTACGCCACAGCGCTCCACCATGTAAACAAACAAAGTGTGTCTGATCTCACTATGAGTCCCGTCAGACGTCGTTTCCTTCCCTTTATTTATTAATTTCCTCCAATCGGACGCAGCGACACCTCATCCCTGCTCAGAGCGACTTACATGTTCTCCACAGTAAACTTTGCCTTTTTAATGGAAGACGCGTCCTTCAGTCGTCCGTCATGTCACCGCCGCCTCTGATTGGTTATTGCCTTTTGTTCATGCACACGCCTTCTGTCCTCCGTGATGTCACAATGGCAGACCGGCCTTCAAATGATGCAAGTGTCAGACTCCACCTCCCAGTGATGTCAGAATAGCAGGCTCCGCCTCTTGCTCGGGCTGTTTGCTGCAAAATAGTTTCATTTCACATTTACTTACTACGGATAACGACAAATTTAAGAAAACATTCAAACAAAAGCACAAAAACGACAACACTGCTGGAAGCGAAACGCACACAGCAAAAAACATCACATTACGAAACAAAAGCCGAAGCTGATTTCACAGGCTGACGACAGCACATGCTCAGAAATGTTGGCTTTACTTTAATTTTTCTCCTAAACTACAAACATTTGACCATACATTGTTTGGTTCTCTAATATCCGATTTAAATCAACTTGTTTTATATAATGCCCCTCGGGCTTTAATAAGATTGGCATGAAATTGAAAATGTCCTCCTGTCACACTTCTAATCCCCGCCAGGGGGCGCGCCCCACACTTTGAGAAGCACTGCTGTAACCATAAAGGTGCGTTCACACCCAACCTGACTTCAGCAACTCTGGTCGCTGAAATTTATAAAACCCCTCATTTTTAATTTGTTAATTTTCTACTTTGTCTTTAAAGTACTGTACCCACATTTGAGAAACACTGCTTTTAAGGGCCGTATTTGGCCCCCGGGCCTTGAGTTTCACACATGTTCCACCAGGATTCCAAAAACTAATGGCTACACGTTCTTACGTTGGTGGATAGGAATGTAACAGAAATTTGTATCACGAAATACAAAAATGACGATATAAAATTCAAAGGTGCACGAAATAAAATAAAATGTTTTAAAAAAGCGCAGGGGGACGATGACATCTGACCCTCCTACTTCCCGTAGACGTCGCAATGTTTACAACATGGAGGACCACGCGGACGCTCCATACAGAGATGTCTAGAAAAAAAAGGCTAAAACTGACGGCGAGTTGTCGTCAATGTCGTGCGTCTGTGTTAATTTCCACCGCGTCCGCTGCGGTGAGCATCTGCTCCTTCCCAGCTGTGACCTTTAACTGCGTTCTCACGTGATTACTGTCTCGTGACGTCACAGTTGTCCAACCGGAGTGCACCGTGACGTACTCGGTGTGGATTAACGAACGACGAACAGCGGAGCAAAACCGGATCTGTGCCGTGGTGCCGAGAAGACGCATCCAGTGGAAACCCACAACGTGTGCGTGGATTGACCGTATTCCAACACGTGACACTAAAGTTGTTTTAAGCAGAGGTTTATGTTACTCGTTCTGTATTGACTGAGTTTGAAATGCAGCTTTGTCTTCTTGTGACAACAGAAGAAATTTGGCCAAAAAATAATCCATAGAATCTTCAATATGTTTAAAAAAAATAATTAATAAAGAAGACGTTGAGAAAAGAAAAACATAAAACAAGACAAACCAGAAATAACAACATAAAAAATGTGTGTGTGTGTGTGTGTCGTTACCTGGATCCACAGGGACCGGCTCTCTGCTCGCCTCCTTCTCCAGATGAATCTCAGATAGGCTGAAGATGGATGTGGCTGCAACCAGAGAGGGAGGCGGAGTTAATGTTTGAAAAGAGGCGGGGCTAAAAACATTAGGACTTACTGTCAGGGAGGGAGAGAACTTTGTTCCCCAGGCTGCTAAAGTAAGGATGTTTCATGGCTTCATCGGCTGAAATCCTTTTCTTTCCTTCAAACTAAAAGACAAAAGATTGTTTACAACCTTCGCCTCAGAGTGGGTGGAGCTACAATACGTTTACTGACCTGCAGGAACTTTGACAACAGCTGCACTCCTTCACTGCTCAGCCTGAACACACACACACACACACCAGTATATTATGACAACCTACATTTTAAATGAGGGCTCCTCAACTGGTGGGTCTGGACCCATAAGTGGACAATGTACAATTGGCTTTCAAAAAGGTCTATTAAAAGATTCTACTACTTTTATTTTGAAGGGGACTTATTCAGCCTTAGAGTGTTGTATTAGTTATTTCCTCTTATCGGTTCAAATCATTTTAATGGAGCGTTCATTCACTGTGACGTTAACACACACATCTACAGCGGTGCGTTCAGGTACCTGGGGGTGTGGTTACCCAGCCGTTCCGCTCTGTACTGAGGGTAATTAAACGCCACAAACTCAGAGTTAGACGTGACGCCGGGCCAGCTCTGCTCAGTGGGCGTGCCTGTAAACAAAGTGTAAACAAAGAAAGTAAATAGAGTGCAGACAAAATGTAAACAAAGTGTAAACAAAGCATAAACAATGTAAACAGAGGCTCTGTAATAACGTGTTTTTTTACCCAGAAGTTTGAAAATGAAGTGAAGCTCCTCCTCCACAGTAGAACCAGGAAACAGAGGACGACCTGTAGACATCTCATAGAAGATACAACCCACACCCCTATGGACAGAAGGAGGGACAGCGGTCAGCTGTGTGTGTGTGTGTGTGTGTGTGTGTGTGTGTGTGTGTGAGAGAGAGCACTGACCACATGTCAATGTGTGTGGAGTAGTCGGTGCTGCCCAGCAGGATATCAGGAGGTCGATACCATAGAGTCACAACCTCATTAGAGTATGTCTTAGTGGGAATGGACTTAGCCCTGGCCAGACCTGACACACACACACACGCACACACACACACACAAAGGGCAGATGGACAGAACAACAAATGGTTAGATTGATGGATGAATAGTTGAAGGAGCAGTTGTTTGGTAAACGGTTGGATGTGCGCTTGATTGGATAAACAATTGGTTGAGCAGTTAGTTGGATAAATGGTTGGATGAGTGGTTGGATGATCACACACAAACTGACCAAAGTCAGCTAGTTTCAGTTCTCCTCTCTCGTTGATCAGCAGGTTCTGAGGTTTCAGGTCTCGATGCAGAACTTTCCTACGGTGACAGTAACACAGACCTCGGAGCAGCTGGAACAGGAAGAGCTGGACACAGAGAGGAGGGTCAGAGGTCAAAGGTCAGAGGGTCAAACACAACCTGCAGATGCTCACCTTGACGTTGTGCACGTGGATCACATTTCCATAGTCGTCCAAATACTGTTTGAGATCTTTGTCCTGATGAAAAAACGCACGCACACACATTATAACGTATGGGTCAGTGTGTGTGTGTGTGTGTGTGTGTGTGTGTGTTCCTCACCAGGTACTCAAACACTAGCGTGAGCGACTTCTGCGTGTGGATGATGTCGTGCAGCGTGACGATGTTAGCATGTTTCAGATCCTTCAGCAGAGACACTAATGAGAACACAATGCTCTGAGTCAAGTGGTGATCAGGCTAAGTGGTGACTTCCTGCAGAGCAGAATCAGCACTCCAATGCTAATGCTAACCTTCTCTGATGGCCGTGCACGGAGCTCCTTCCTCGTGTTCCAGTCTGATTTCCTTCAGAGCCACCAGGTTCTCCGTCAGTTTGCTGCGACCTTTGTACACGGTAGCGTACGTCCCCTGAAAGTGGTTACGACACAGGTTACGACCTACAACAACCCTGGAAACTGAATAACCAGCGTGAGCTCAGGTGACCTCTCACCTCTCCCAGTTTGTCCAGTTTGATGTATGTCTCCAGCTTCCCAAAACCAATCTCTGACTGTAGAGACACACATTAAGGTCAGAACTAATATAAATCAGTATGAACCAAAATGAACCAGTATGAACCAGTGTAAACCAGAATTAACCAGTACAAACTAGTATAAACCAGTACAAACTAGTATAAACCAGTACAAACCAGAATGACAGTATAAACCTGTATAAACCAGTACCAGAGACACTCTCCGTAGCCGTCTGCTGATTGGCTGATCAAACAGAGCTGGACCAATCACGTTGAACTTCTCCAGATAATCTTCAGGGAGACGAATGTCGGCCGGTAGAGAGAGACGTTTGTTTATGTCCTGATCAACGTAAACAAATAAACAAACAACATGACAGTTAACGCTGTAAAACAAACAAACAATTACCAAAACAAATATCAAGACTAAACACAAAACAGAAAAACCCAAACAAACCAGAGTAAACAATAACAAATATAAACAAGTGTTGACCTCAGTGCAGATCTTCCTGTTCCTCAGACGGACTCTGACTGGACTGTGAACATCATCAGAGGAGGAGGGGGGGTCACTCTCTCCATCTGAACTCATCTTTATGTCCTCATGGACGATCTCTGGAACACACACACACACACACACACACACACACACACACACACACACACACACACACACACACACACACACACACACACACACACACACACACACACACACACACACACACACACACACACACACACACACACACACACACACACACACACACACACACACACACACACGTGTTTTTCATCCTATGGATTAATATTGATCATCATTAACAGTGTCATCACTTCCTGTCTGTGTTCTTTTCTTCCTGGATTATGGATTCTAATTCTTCATATTTTTAAAGAATTATTCCTCACTAGTGACGTAAGTTGCTAATTGTGATTGGTCTGACGCTGCTAACTCCGCCCCCTGTCACAGGAGTGTGCACGGAGCCAGGCTGAAATCATATACAGTATATATAGATATAGTGATCCATCTTCATAGTACAGGCCCTCTGTGATCACGGAAAACAGACAGAAATAGAAATATTGTTAATGATATTATTGTAATGAATATGACACAAACTAAACTCTCACCAACATGTTTATATTATAAGCTTATCTCATAAACAGGTGGTTTAATGTCTAAAGTATAACAAAAACAGACGAACATGTCAAATCCAGAGTGATTTCAGTGAAATTCTACAGAAGAGAATAACTAAAATTATTGATAATATGCAACTGTATTATTTATATAATGTATGTTTTTTGTGTATTTTCGTATGTTTCTGGAGTCATTTTGTGCGTTTACTTTTGTTCATCTCTTTGTTTCTGATGGTCACCAGTTACACACACAACATTTTCCTTCTTTACACCGTGAGAAAAAGAACCAAGTGTTGTGTTGAGGTGAAGTGTGTGTGAAGCTGTGACTGGACGCCCCCTGGGTGGGGGGGTTAGTCACATGGTGTCAGTACCCAGCCTGGTGCTGTGGTTCAGGTAGGAGCTGAGGCTCCGCCCCAAACGGCGAGGTTTCCTCAGAGAGGAGCTGTAGGACTGCAGTAGGGCCTGAACCGATGAGGAAGAGGAGCGCACCTTCATCCCTCCCACTGGGCGGAGGGATCCCACTTCTGATGCGGGGGGAGGGATGAATGGGTGAGGGGGAGGAGTTAAGGAGTACAAGGGCAAGATAAATCAAAGTGGGAGGAGTGAGGGGTGTGGATTGGTTGATATACAAAACAAAAGAGGGAGAAAAAAAACAGGGTTAAAGAAAATCAGGGAATTTGATTTGTTGATTGACAACCAATCAGAATCACCAAAGATACAACCAACCAATCAGAATAGAGGGAGGTGCCCGTGTTGGGGGTGTGGCTAAACTCGACAATATCCACTCACCTGAGTCACTGTGTGATGTCACATCCTGAGAGACGCTGTCATTGGTCGGCCTGTCTTCAGCCCCTCCCCCGGCCCCGCCCCTCCCCAGGGTGATTGACAGCTGGCGCTTGATCTTCCTCATCCTCTCCATGAGGGGGGGCCGAGGGGGGCGGGACCCTGCGGTGGGCGTGGCCTCCAGCCTGGAGAGCACACCTGGACAGGTGGGTATCATCATCATCAAACATACTCTTCCTCATACATGAGCATCAGCATCATCACTTTGACCTGCTCTAATCTCACTCTAACCACGTGACAGCTGTAAACAGGTAACCTACCTGACGGTCCTGTGACGTCACAGCCGCCAGGTATCACAGTGTTTGTCTATCTCCAGTGTGTCAGCGGCTCCGTCTAATTCCTGCACTGTTATAAATAGCAGCGGAGGCGGGGCCGCTCCGTTAAACGCCTCCGCTCTCAAACTAAACCCTCACACACACACATACGGAGGTCACACACCGAGAACCGGTCCCACTCACCGGGAGGCTCGGTCCCGGCCGGCCCGGAGGATCCTGCGGCTCGGTTCAGTCTGACGGACTCTCTTCTTCCTCCCAGTAATCTGCAGCCATGTTGCTGCTAAGCTCCGCCCTCCCGGTGCGTACCGACGGAAGCGCTCAGCGCACCGCTGGTGACGTCACCAAACGTCTCCGCTTTCAATATATATATTTTTAATAATTTTAATTAATTGAATAAGTATGTACGAAGCTCGTTCCCGCCAGTAAAAAATAAATAAAAACGAGGAAAAATAAAACAATATTTAAATATAAATTCTAAGTCACAATTATGAGATTTTTTATTATTTTGTTTTGTTTTTCTAGCAGAAACGGGCTTCCATAAGTATGAGACATTTAATATTAACAATATTAATCTATTTCATTTTTTATTTCAATTTAAATAATGTATTTTTAAATTCATTATTTAAAAAAATGTCAACTAATTGCATTAACAATATTTCTACATCTAGAAACTCATAAGAAAAAAAGTCTGATTTCAATAAATAGTATATTTTAGTTAACACTGAAAAACACTAAAGATAACTCCGTACATTACTGCCCCTAACTGTTAGAGGTGAGATTACATCGTGTTATGACAAATTCCCTTCAAAATTAATGCACAAAGAAGTCAATAGTTCTAAAATAACTCTGAGCTTTATTTTGAAGGAGTTTCCTGGCAGTGGATCAGTGTTGAAGCAGCAGCTGAGGATTAGGAGGATGATTGGCTGGAAGTGGATTTAAAGGATTAAAGTTTCATTTCTGCAGCTCACACTCAGGAGTCAGAGTGAAATCATCAGCACACACACACACACACACAAGAAAAAAACATAAAATTTACCCAAAACACAATGTAAATGGTTAACAGTTAGCGTTAGCTGTGTGTACTAACACACAGCAACCAACAGGATTCACTGTGAGGTAATAAATGTATTTATTTAATTCTAGCATTTTCTAATAAATCCTGTCAAATGTTTATAACGTTGTTGTAAACAAACAATAAGGTAAATAACAATAAACAAAGCAGTCATAATTTCATCCATAATATTAATGAACAACAATCACGATTGGCTGGAGTTAAAGATTTTAGCCAGCAGCGACACATTTGATTGGCTCTTCTCCTGCAGGAGGCGGGACTTCTCCAGCTCCTTCTTCTTCCTCTTCTTCATCTGAATCTCTTCCTCCGTCCGACGCTGAGTGAAGTCCCAGTTTTTCTCCTCCACCTGAGACACACGCACACGTCTGTTTAGAAATACACACATTTGTATAGGTGTGTGTGTGTGCGCTAGGCTGGGAGTTTACCGGTTCTCCTGCTCTCTCCTTCCTCTTCTTCACTCTCTCCATACGTGCACTCTTCTCCACGTTGTCTAAATAAAAGTTACTTTCCTTCTTGACCTGAGAAACCTCCGTACGGAGTCTCTGATTGAGAACCGTCTGCTCATAAACCAGACGCTCGTTCAGGTGAGACCACTGGAACCTGTGCAGGTACTACACACACACACACACACACACACACACACACACACACACACACACACACAGTCTGTTAGTGTTAGACACTAACAGACAGACACAGACCCTCTCAGACAATCACAGACTTTGATACTCCACAAGTCGGCGTAGTGGCGTTGGCGTTTCCTGGAACCCATCGGCGTGTTGTGGAGCGATGCCGCGACTTTCTTAGCGATGCGTTTGTCTCTAAACTCCACCCATCCCTCAGTGAAGTCACAGCGACGCACGCCCTGCTTCTGCTTCTTCCTCCTCACCTGTCGATCTGACCAATCAGGAGCCAGCACACGCCATGACATCATCAACCAAACATGCACCAATCAGGAGCTCACAAAGGTTTATAACGATAGACTTAAATATTGTTTAATAAAGCTTTGGTGTGGTTGTGTATTTGTTGTGTGTTTATCGTGCATTTGTTGTGCATATGTGTGTTTGTTGTGTGTCTGTGTTAGTTGTGTGTGTTTTTACCTTCAGGCTGTAAGAAGATGCGTCCTATCTCTCCGTACGCTGACAACATGTTCCTCAGGTGTTTGGGGCGGAGCCTAGGAGGAATGTGACCCAGGTACAGGATTCCTGGGATGCATTTTTTGTCGCCACACCGCGCCTTCGACTCTTTTTCTGTCTTTTCCTTCCCTTCATCCTCTTCTCCGTCTCCTCCCTCCTTGTTTTGTCGCTCTTCTTCTTCATCTTCTTTGTCGTCGTCATGGAGACGCTGGATTTCTTCCTCTTCCTCCACTGACTTTTCTTCTTCCTTGGGTGACATCATCTCCTGCTCTTCCTCTCTTCTCTCCATTCCTTTTCCAGTAGAAAAGCACAATTCATCATTTAATAGACATTATAAATAATACAATAAAATAATGTGATCATATTTAAAAAAAATGTATAAATGTTAAATAATAAATACATTTAATTACAAATGAAAAAGAAAACTTGATTTGAATGAAATAATGAACATTATCTAATAGATAACACTCCAATAAAACAACACCAAAACTGAATCTTAGTTTTTCTTGTTTTGATATTGATAGAATAAAAAAGTAAAAAAATATTAGCAGCTGTAACAGAACTAACTAAATAAACAAAACAGGAATTAATAAACAAAGTTCCAACACTAAAACATTAAAGTCTAAACCTCAGACTTGATTGTTTTGGAGATAAAACTATAAACACATTTTTAAATATATTATTTTATTTAAAACCACAGAAACATTAGGAGAAAACCATAAAGGTCACTGAAAATCGGCCGCCATAACTTAATATAGCAAAAATAACAAAGAATGCTTCAAAATAACACAAAGAAATAATTTATTGTACAATTATTTCGGAATATTTTTCAGATAAAACTAAATTGAAAATAAAAAAGGCTATCTTACATAAACATATTTTGTTTATTATTTATAATAAATCTTTACTTTCAAACTAAACCCAATAAGAGAAAACTCAAGTTTAAGTAACACATCACACAAAAAAACAAAGAAATTTACAGGTTAATCAAGACAACAGCATTTAAAGGAGAATATTTCAAAACATTTACGAAAACAAAAATAAAAACATAGTAAAATTTCTATTACAAAGCTAAACGTACTTTAAGAACTGTCTGTAGATGTGCGTTAATAATCGTTCGTTTTTATTTTACGGAACAAACCGAATTCTTTCATTAAAATTTCTCTAAAACGGTTTAAAACTCACACAAATTAAAAATATGACCAAATATGAAGTAAAACAGAAAAAAAACAACCTGTCTGTGCGGTAAGACGTTTATAAACAGTAAACACACCTCAGCTGAAAAGATTCTCGCGTGTCGCGGTTTGAGCGTCGCATATAAATGGCGTCACATGGGAAACACTATCTTTTTTCAAAATAAAAGTTTTTTTTTTTTTTTTCTTTAATAAACAAAAAAAAAAATACAGGTATTTATTTTGTTTGTAGAATCACACACGTTTTTTGTTTTTGCTTTGTTTCAAAGACTTTTGAATTAAATTCTTATGAATTAATATTTAAAATTAAATATTAACATTGTTATCGTAATGTATCTTTAAATAAACTACATTGTCATGGAAAAGTGTGATTGTTAGAAGGGCTTTTAATAATCACACATTTTGAATAATAGTGTTGACTTCAGAAAAAAGTAAAAGTAATAACTTAAAAACAATAGGGTTTAAGACAGAAAATCTAGATTTATGAGGTTCTTAAATACATTTAACCATAACCCACAAGAGAATACCTATTCCAACAAAAGGTATTACTATAAATTACAAAACTCCTGCACTGAAAAAACAAAATTGAATATTTTATGTCGACACTGAAACTAATTTGAAGTCAAATATATTTTAGCCCTGACGTCACATCTTTATCTTTTTAGTTATGTTGCTTGGATTTTTTTCTTTTTCTCCGAGATACTTTTACAATAAATCATACAATCTTTAACTTTTTAAAATAACCCGTAAAAATAATATTTGAGTCCTGTAATCAAATACTTTTTACTTTTATTTTATTTAAATGCAAAACACCCCATAACCTAGTTTTCGGTCACGACTGATACTTTTATTGTGAAATATTCAACCGGAAGCAATTCTTCTTCTTCTTCTTTTTAAAGCTTAGCGCAAAAACAAAGTTGGGACATTTGTTAAATATTTCAGTTCATATTTCTCAAGTTAAGATGTGACAAATGGCGGATTGTTTGTAGTGTTTTAGAGGTTTGTAGTTCTGTGCTAAGATGCAGAGACCTCTGTCCACCCTCCCACTGAGCTCTGCTGTTAAAGCTAAACTGGTCACCGCTGGGTTCCACTTCATCTCAGACCTAATGAACCTCAAAGCACCGCAGCTCAGCCGAGGTACGATTCACCAGAGTCCGCTTAAAAATGTGCAGTTTATGCCTGATCCTAATTTTATTAGACCTTAAACACCATTTAAAGGTTTGAATCCAAGCCAAAGTCCATTAAAATACAACAACTTCATGTGAAATTAATTATCAAAAAATTAAGAAAAAGGTCTAATAATTATATCTAAATAAATCTAAATCTAAATCTAAAAAAAAAAATCTAGAAATTATACTTCAAGGTTCCATTTATCCACTACTTCCTGTTTATGGGCACAACTTCCTGTGTTAAACGTAACGCTTGGAAAAATAAGGTTTCTTTATGCTGAACATGCTCAACTGTTAATTTTAATTTGTAATTTATTTCTTACTGCCAACAACAATTAACACTCTTCTTCCACAGAACAATATCCTCCTTCTGCCTTTCAGAATAAGAGCTCTGGACGCACTCATCTATGTTCATTTGGTATCTGTGTCGTTGCAGAGGCCGGTGTGAGCCAGCAGGAGGCGATGGCTGTGTTAGCTGAGTTGGAGCAGGGAGTCCCGCCCCCTTCGATGAGCGCCCTGCAGCTCCTGCAGAAAGAGGCGGAGCTTCAGAGCATCATCACCTTCTGCAGCTCATTGGACGGCGCCCTAGGGGGAGGGGTTCCTTTGGGCAAGACCACGGAGATCTATGGGGTCCCTGGGATAGGGAAGACCCAGCTGTGGTAAAAACATAGACAGATAGATACATGTAATGCACGCACACACACAGACAGATTTACGCACATACACACGCACGCTCACACACACACACACACACATGGATATACGCACATACACACACACAGATGGACACACGCACGCTCACACACACACAGATGGATATACGCACATACACACGCACACACACACAGATGGACACACGCACGCTCTCACACACACACACACACACACACACAGAGATGGATATGCGCACATTAACACACACACCCTCACACACACACACACAGATGGACACATGCACGCTCACACACACGTATCATCACCTTGAACTTTTATCACAGTAAGGGCTATAAAAATGTGATTGTTCTACCTGAGAGTCACTAGAATAATGACCAACTGAAAGATTATTACTGGAAATAACAAAGATCTTTGTGTTGTTTTGTCTTTTTATGTAATTTTCTCTCTGTATTTTTATGTTTGTCATTTTTGTATAATTTTCTCTCATTTCTGTTTTTCTTGTCATTTTGTGTGTTTTTGGGACTCAATTTGTGTATTTATTTTGGGGGGGTGCATGTGTTACTTTGAGCAGCTTCTTCTGTTGACCTCAGAAGGTGTGCTATGGTATCTGTGTCCTGAACAGCCCGTAGATGCTGGATTAGACACACACACACACTCACTCTATGTCCAGTCTCCAGTTGGCCGTGGACGTCCAGGTCCCTCAGTGCTTCGGGGGGGTCGGAGGTGAGGTGATTTTCATGGACACAGAGGGAACGTTTGTCCTGCAGCGATTCGCTGAACTCGCCGCCGCCGCCGTCACACACTGCTCCCTATTGGCTGAGGACGAGGAGCAGCGCGTCGCCATGGAAACCTTCACCGTGGATACCATCCTGTCCAACACGTATGTGGTGAGTGAGTTTGCAGGTTCTCCACACCAACCTGAACGTTCTTAGAGAGACATAAAACATTAAATGACACTAAATCCCTGCAGTGAAAGTTGCTCATCTCTATGGTAACTGTTGCGTCCCCTCCCACAGGTGCGGTGTCATGACTACGTGGAGCTGCTGGCAGAGCTCCGCCTCCTTCCCTCCATCCTGGCGGCGAGGCCTAAGGTCCGCCTCCTGGTGATGGACGGCATGGCCGCCCCGTTCCGCCCCCTGCTGGACGACCTGTCGGCACGGACGCGACACCTCGGGGGCGTGGCCCTACAGCTCGCTGCCGTGGCGACGGGCCACGACGTGGCCGTGGTTGTGACCAATCAGATGACCACGCGGCTGCTGGGGGGTGGGCGCTCGCGGCTAGTCCCCGCCCTTGGAGAGCTGTGGGGCCACGCCCTGAACATTAGGCTCCACCTACACTGGGAGGGATCTCAGCGCCTAGCAACCATTGCTAAGTCGCCAGCACATGCCAACGTTACCGTCCAATACCAGATCAGCTCAGACGGCTTCAGAGATGTGGACCAATCACACGCTGCGGGAGCCAAATAGCAGGAAGTAGAGTTTAGACGGTTTGTTTAAAGTGTTAATATGTTATTACTGTTCAGACTCTTAATATATCAATCATTTATAATAAAATATTCTTGTTTTTTTAACATCAGTGGAAGTTAATGAAGGATTTATTGTTTTCCATGATTTACTTTTCACTTTATTTATTTTTCCTTTTTTCCTTCCAGATGAATGTCATTTTAAAAAGACAATGACGATAATGACGTTTATGTGTCAAGTGTCTGTAATTGTCTGTTTTTCCTTCTTTCGGGGCCACAGAATGTCATTCAACGGATGTTATATTTTCATTATTGTTGTTGAATATATATATATATATATTACTGTTTTATTTTATATGAATATCTGTCCTTAAAGGCTGAAGTTTATCTATTTTGACCGTTTCCATGGCGACGATTCTTGTTTTAAGAATTGGACCAAATGAAGCTCAAAAATGTCACGTTTGTAATACAGAAGGAACATTTATCACAAAAATGTGATTGTCCCTCCTGAGAATCACTAGAATAATGATCAACTGAAAGATTAGTAATGAAAATAACAAAGGTTTTTGTGTTGTTTTGTTGTCTTTTTTTTCATTTTCTTTTTGCGTTTTTCCGTCTTTGTTTTTTGTGTCATTTTCTGTAATTTTAACGTAATTTTCTAATCCTAACCCTGTTACTTTGAGAGAGCTTCTCCTGTTGACCTCTGAAGGTGTGCTGTGGTATCTGATGCTGGATGAAATGGAAATCCTTTAGAAAGCCAGTGCCCGAATTCACAAAGCTCTTAGTGATGTCACTCCTAGATTAAATTCCTTGAATTTTAAAATTTTTCATAGAATTTTTCCTTGTTAAGATAAAAGTAATTCACAAAACATCTTAGGCCCTAAGAGAGCACCTAAGGTGAAAAACTGTTAGAAGTAGTGAGGAGGAATTTTAAGAAGCCTTAAAAGTGTCTTAAACAGAGGACGGAGAAATATTTTCTCTGTTTAACGACAGTGATTTAATTATTATTAGTAGTAATATTATTATTTAGTGTTTGTGGTTTGTTTGAGTTTTTCACACCATCCACCAAGTTGTATTGTTTTAAACTAACTGGCAATAAAACTTTTCTGATTCTGATTTTTCTCACACAGCGTAACGTAATAACTGTTGATTTGTTCACTCCTTTCTCTGTTTGCTGTCAACTGTAATCCTTGCTTTGATTGCAGCAGGTAACAGTGTTTCACACTTGTATCTTGTGCCACAGGAGAGGGAACCATGTATTGATTATCAGGGCCAGCAATCACAGTAATCACTGACAGCTGTGTCTGCTCCACTATTAATATCAAATACATAAAGCACTAAAATTACCATCGTGGACAGTTCACTACAATAAGTAAATCAATATAATAATCGGCATAAAATCAGGTTCAAACATTTTAAGATGTGTACATTCATTTTGCTGAATTAAAAATTACATTAATGATAACATTTCTTAATGTAGTCCAGGTATGATCAGGTGATTTTATTCTTCATTATTAGGAGCACAGAGCGCTTTTATTTCTTCTCTCTCTAACAACCAATCACAGCTGTTATCAGACTGCATCATACAACAGGTCAACCACATCTCTAGATAAGCGTTTGTTCAGAGTTGCTCTCACAAACTTACTGAATCACTTTTAAGCTCAGATTCCTTGCTAGGAATGTTTAGGCTAAATTAGGAACTCTTTGTGAATACTTTTAAAAAGACTTAAAACTTCTCAGTCTGAGGTGAGATGAACGCGTGCGTGAGTGTTGGACTTGGTTTGTACTCACAGAGTCTGAAGGTGTGCTGAGGTGTCTGCAGCAGATGATGTTCCTTAGACTAGTGGTTCTCAACCTTTTCAGGCCGCGACCCCCAATATAAAGGTCCCAGAGAGCGGGGACCCCCCCATCCCGCCCCATAGCTGAAGGTGGTTGAACATGTGGAGACAGGGCCATCTGTAATTAGGAATAAAGGGCAGAGCGTTTTGGGGTTCATGTAATTTAAAAAGTATAACAATGAGTTTAAACTGGCAACAAATGGGCATTAAAAATGGTGAATTTTATTAAATTGGCAAAAAATAATCATGATATGTGAAAAGAGGTTAAAAGTGGTTTTTATAAGTGCTGAACATGTGTTGTGTTGTGTACATTTTGATGTAGAAGTGTCAGAAATGGGAATAATGTATAAAAATGTATTAAAATGAGCAAAAATATGGCAAGAAAACGTGATGAAAATGGGTTAAACTAATGATATTTAAATATTATTATTTTAAATATTATTATATAGCGTTAATATTCATCTAATTATATAAATGTAATAATCAGCAGTGACCTCACAGTGGGTGAGAATGCTGCTCTCTGATTGGCTGAGCATCGTTAGGTGAGCGCTGTAGACTTTCCATCCCAGTGTTGAACCAGGAGAAGATCAGACCAGGACCGGAGCGGACTGACTGCACTACAGACCTGGACCTGGACCTGGACCTGGACCTGGAGCAGCGGATCCTGCAGTAGCGGTGAGTCAGTGCAGCTGCTACTGTCACTTTATCATATTTATGATGATAAAAGCTTTGACTCTCACATCAATCCTTTGATTAAAATCAGCTTTAATCGTCCCTGTGACGTCACAAACGGCCTTAATCACCCCAACCTGAGCGAGTAAGCATCATGAAGCAGTGTTTGATCTGCTTTTATTTCTTCTTCTTCCTCAGCTCGTCCGTTCACTGCCACATGTTCATTTATTTAAATCCTTTTTATAATTTAAACCATGACCTCATCAAGTTTGCAGCACGTGCACATGTTTTATAACTATGCACTTCACGACTTAAACATCAAAAACTTATTTTATCACAGCGGGGCTACACAGGCACGTGATTGATCTGATCTGAGAGTCACGTGATCAATAATTGTTAGTAATAGAATACAGTGTTTGTGAGTGATTTTTGTGTATTTTCAATGTATTTGTTGTTTTTTGTGTATTTTATTTTTCAGTATTTTTGTCATGCTGTGTATTCCTTATGTTGTGTGTTTTTGTTGTCGTTTTGTGTGTTTTTTTACGGTCATTTTGTGCGTTTACTTTGGGGCCCCCGACCACTAGTTGCCCATCCTGATCTATTGACTAATATCATTTAAACTGTTCAAATGAGATAATTTGTAGTTTAATACAAAACTGAGAAACTTGATGATGTTTTAGATTTGCCCAAAAAACTACAACGTGTGAACATGTGATTGATCACTTTATTCAGATTTGATCAGAAAATGCAATAAAACTTTTTAAAAATGTCATGAAAATCACATTAATTCTGTGATGAAGGTTGAGAAAAGGAAGAGTTTGTTACTTGATTGGTTGGTTGAGTTTTTGGTTGATTTGTCGCTTGATTCGTTGGTTAAGTTGTTGGTTGGTTGGTTTGTTGATTCAGATGTTGGTTGGTTGGTTTATTTGTTGGTTGATATATTGGTTAAGTTGTTGGTTGGTTGGTTTATCGGTTAAGTTGTTGTTTGGTTGGGTGGTTGGTTGGTTGATTTGTTGGTTCAGACGTTGGTTGGTTGGTTGGTTGGTTGGTTGGTTGGTTGGTTGGTTGGTTGATTTGTCAGTTAAGTTGTTGGTTGGTTGGTTGGTTGGTTGATTTATCGGTTAAGTTGCTGGTTGGTTGGTTGATTTGTCAGTTAAGTTGGTGGTTGGTTAGTCCGTTACTTGGTTGAGTGGTTGGTTGGTTGATTATCGGTTAAGTTGTTGGTTGGTTGGTTGGTTGATTTATCGGTTAAGTTGTTGGTTGGTTGATTTATCGGTCAAGTTGTTGGTTGGTTGGTTTGTTGGTTAAGTTGTTGGTTGGTTGATTGCAGGTGTGCACGCCAGGATGAAAGTTCCACGTTGATCATCACCTCAGCATGACATCACCAGGCTCCGCCCTCTCCTTTTTCTCCAATCACTTTCCTCTTCCCCCCCTGTGGCCCCGCCTCCTTTTGTCCCTCTGGCTCTG
Organism: Gouania willdenowi; assembly: GCF_900634775.1. NCBI lineage: Eukaryota > Metazoa > Chordata > Actinopteri > Blenniiformes > Gobiesocidae > Gouania > Gouania willdenowi. The sequence continues at coordinate 39,046,998 of NC_041050.1, read as the reverse complement.
GATTAGTGGACAGGTGCTCCCGGTTGGCTCCTCCCACCAGCACTTCACCCCTCACTCCATAAAGATCCCTGGTGACATCACATTGGGCGGGCTGTTCCCCGTGCACGCCCGCGGCCCCCACGGCCGGGCCTGTGGTGAGCTGAAGAAGGAGAAGGGCATCCACCGGATGGAGGCCATGTTGTACGCCCTGGACCAGATCAACAGCGACCCCGGGCTGCTGCCCAACATCACACTGGGGGCCCGGATCCTGGACACCTGCTCCAGGGACACCTACGCCCTGGAGCAGTCCCTCACTTTTGTCCAGGCCCTCATCCAGAAGGACACGTCTGACATCCGCTGCTCCAACGGAGAGCCGCCCGTCATCCGCAAACCGGAGCGCGTGGTTGGCGTGATCGGTGCGTCGGCAAGCTCAGTGTCCATCATGGTGGCCAACATCCTGCGTCTGTTCGAGGTAACGCTCACTGACCGACAACTGTTTTGTAGGACATTTACTGTGAAATTTACTTTGATCTCCTGACATGTTTAAAATGCCAACTGTCAGTCTTCCTCAGAGGCATCCGGAGTCGAAACATGTCAAAAGATCAAATTAAATTTCCTGAAAAAAGTTCTCTGAATAAATGAAACCATAACATATTATTTCAAAACAATGTCTGTGGATCTCTGTAAATGTAAACGAGTGCCTTCAATGATAATGGCCGTCATAACGGAATCTGCCCTCGTTAATGTGGAGTCCCTCATTAATCCACACACACACACACACTAATGTGATTGCTATTTTGTTTTTTGAGGCTTTGACACACATTCACCCTGGAAGTTACAGCACATGCAGTAATCCTGTGTGTGTGTGTGTGTGTGTGTGTGTGTGTGTGTGTGTGTGTGTGTGTGTGTGTGTGTGTTGTCCTTACGAGCACTGAGGCCCTTCAATGAGGTTACGCAGTAGCTCAGAATGAATGGAAGTCAATGGAAACCGGGTTTTTTAACCTGAGCTTTGACTGCCAGGATTTTACATTCCTACAATGATTTGCTGACATAAAATTATCTCAAATGTGTTTTTAATTATATTCTTCTTGTGTCATAAAGCCAGTCTGAAGCAGATTGGACCTTTGGCTAATTTTGCGATGGGGTGGGACATGTTGTTAAGTGAGCGAATCAGAAGTAACCTTTGAAACATACCAATACCAGTTAGATAATATGAATTATTTCACTCAACACACACAGTTAGTCTAAGAATAAAACTATCATTAATTTCAATTTCCTGCGTAATCCAAAGGTTCTTTTATTTTGAAGGTTCAATTGTATCATGACTAATCCTACTTCTAACAGTAGGATGTTGTAATCACATACTTTAGTTTTTCAGCCTCTAATTAATGATTTAATATTATTGTTTTGAGTTTTTGTTTGGAAATATTAGAAGATGTGCTTTTATTTGGAAGGTGATTTGTGCCAACAGGAAGTGACAACTTTTCAGTGTTTCTAAACTTTTGTCTGTTATGTGATGAATCCGACCTCTCCTCAGAGGTGATGATGCTGTGATGTGATGCTCCTCCCCCTCACAGAGGTGATGATGCTCCGCCCCTTTCTCAGATCCCTCAGGTGAGCTACGCCTCCACAGCTCCAGAGCTCAGCGACAACAACCGCTACGACTTCTTCTCGCGGGTGGTTCCTCCAGACTCGTACCAGGCTCAGGCCATGCTGGACATCGTCAGAGCTCTGGGATGGAACTACGTGTCTACGTTGGCCTCAGAGGGAAACTATGGAGAGAGCGGAGTGGACGCCTTCATGCAGATCTCCAGGGAGGCGGGTACGCTGCCAGCCAATCACAAGCTACCAGTCACCACTCAATCACAGACCAACCAATCAACACACGTTCAGAGAGTGTGAGAGTTTACTAAAGAACACAACACACAACACGACTCCAAAAATCTACAAAACATCAACAAAATTACACAAAATGACTCAAAAATTCACAAAACAATGTGTTTTCTGAATAAAGTAGAAAACACAAAACAAAACAAAAAATGTACCTTAAAAATACAACAAACAACACAAATAGAAACAACGTAAAAAAACACACAAGTGAGACACAATTAGCGATACCAATTCACACAAGGACTCCATACTTACACAAAACGACAACAAAGAAATACACAAAATTATCAAAAAAACACAAATAGAGAAATGACTTTAAAAAACAGAAAACCACATCAAGAACACACAAAATGACAAAAAGGTTTTGTAAAATCAGATCTGTTGGATGCTCTGACCGACTTCTCGTTGTTTGATCGTTTATAAACTCTTCGCCAGGCGGCGTTTGTATCGCCCAGTCGGTGAAAATTCCTCGAGAGGCGACGCCCGGAGAGTTTGACAAGATCATCAAACGTCTGATGGAGACGAGCAATGCCAGAGGAGTGATCATCTTCGCCAACGAGGACGACATCAGGTAGAAGCTCACACATCAACATTCTCAGACGTCAGGGGGCGGAGCTATGAGTGACCTTGCTCTGTGCGCTAGGCGGGTCCTGGAGGCGGCGCAGAGGGCCAACCTCACGGGTCACTTCCTGTTCGTGGGCTCAGACAGCTGGGGTGCTAAAAGCTCTCCAATCACAGAGCTGGAGGACGTGGCGGAGGGCGCGGTCACCATCCTGCCCAAACGGGCATCCATCGATGGTAAAAACATGAACCAGTTTTAGTTCAGAAGTATCCATTAGTCAAAAACTAATCATTCATTAAATCCCTTAATTAATCAATCAGTTTAGGATCTAATAATCCTTGGCCATGTGTTCACGTGTTTGTGCGAACGTTGCAGGCTTCGATCATTACTTCATGTCTCGTTCTCTGGAGAACAACCGCAGGAACATCTGGTTTGCTGAGTTCTGGGAAGATGATTTCCGCTGTAAACTGACCCGACCGGGAATCAAACCAGACCCAGAGAAGAAGAAATGTACAGGTGAGCTCACCTGAGGGGGTGGGGCTAACATGTGATCTGGTGTAGGGGTTCCCTTTATGTCGACATTAGTACCTCCTTATCATTAAAACAGTAACCCCTTATCTTTACATTGGTACCGTCTTATCGTCACATCAGTACTTCCTTATTGTCACGTTAGTACCTCCTTATCGTCATGTTAGTACCTCCTTATCGTCACGTTAGTACCTCCTTATCGTCACGTTAGTACCCCCTTATCGTCACGTCAGTACCTCCTTATGTCACATCAGTACCTCCTTATTGTCAAGTTGGTACCCCCTTATCGTCACGTTGGTACCTCCTTATCGTCAAGTTGGTACCCCCTTATCTTCAAGTTGGTACCTCCTTATGGTCACGTTGGTACCCCCTTATCGTCACATTGATACCTCCTTATCGTCACATTAGTACCCCTTATCGTACCTCCTATCATGTTGGTACCCTCTTATCGCTACAGTAGTACTTCCTTATCGCTACATTAGTACCTCCTCACTGTTATGATAGTACCTCCTAATCATCACATTAGTTCCTCCTTATCGTCACATCAGTACCTCCTTATCATTACATCAGTACTTCCATATCGCTGCATAAATACCCCCTTATCGTTAAAACCTGCAGGAAAGGAGCGGATTGGTCGGAACTCCACCTATGAGCAGGAGGGGAAGGTCCAGTTTGTGATCGACGCCGTGTACGCCGTCGCTCACGCTCTGCACAACATGCACACGGAGCTCTGTCCCAGCAGCTTTGGCGTGTGTGGCAACATGGACCCTGTGGAGGGACGACTGCTGCTGGACTACATCAGAGCGGTCAACTTTAACGGTGACGAAACACTGCCACGGGTCAGGAGAACCAAACCATAAACCATTTAAGGCAGTAAAAACTACCCAGCTGGTGTATATAATCCATTTCAACCAACTGGGTTTTTGTTGTTATTGTTGAGGATTTAAACGTCTTAAAGTGAACATTAGGAACTTTTTCAACAATATTTGTCATTATTAGAATAGTATAATCAAAGCCTGATTTACTGCTTTTATTTCTAGGCAGTAAAGGTTTGATTGGTCATCAGTTACACAGATGACCAGTTAAAGTCATACACCAACAGCTCTTTGAGTGCTTTCTCCTCCTAGCAACAACAGAAAGTAGTGTAACTAACTAAACCAACAGTGTTCTGGTTCTTTACACCTCCAGAGGAAAACTAAACTCTCTGTTCTATTCCAGTTCATTCTGAGATAATACGTTAATGTACTTTACATGTTTCCACTGGTTTGTGTGTGTGTGTGTTAATAATTAAAGCCCACTCTTGCTGCAGCAGTCTAACATCAGGTTGAATCTTAGTGTTTGACCTCAGAAGATACAAAGATTGTTTGTGTTTCTGTGTCTTCATCAAACATTCATCGCCGCTGTCTGTGTGAGCGTTTACATCATCATCATCAAGACCCGTTATGAATCTGGCTAACCACAAACATTGAGTGCTTGAGTGAACCTCGTGTATCAAAACGTGCTCCGTTTTCTTTGTAAAGGTCTGAACTTTGTGCTTCATTGTTCAATTGAACCTTCAGCGGTGTTGTGGATTAACTGACTCCCATGTTAACTGGTGATCACAGATGTTTGTGACTCTTCAGTTTAGTTCTACCAACGTAACAACGTCAAACCTGCTCTGAACTTCAAATAGTGACTCGGAGAAAACAAGGAAGTGTTTCACCAGATAACACAGACACCAACTGATTCATGACACGTCTGACCCTGTCTGTCCACAGGCAGCGCTGGGACCAGTGTTTTGTTTAATGAAAACGGAGATGCTCCAGGACGATATGACATCTTCCAGTTTCAGTTGACCAATCACAGCCACCCGGGGTACCACGTGATTGGCCAGTGGACCAATAATCTGAGGCTCAACGTGAGAATAGAGTTATGAAAGAATGATAGAATTACACAGGCAGCAGTTGTCTCACGTCTGTCCATTTCTGTCTGTCCGCCTGTAGTTGGATGAGATGCAGTTCTCTGGAGGACGGCGCTCTGTTCCTCCCTCCATCTGCAGTTTTCCTTGTAAACCAGGAGAGCGAAAGAAGATGGTGAAGGGAGTTCCCTGCTGCTGGCACTGTGAGGTAACACACTTACCTGGGTTAAGTTACCCCAGAGTTTGAGTGCGATCACTTCAGAAAGATGAGTGTCTGGTTACCATGGTGACAGGTCCCTCCCCCTCCCCCAGCTCTGCGATGGTTACCAGTACCAGTACGACGAGTTCACATGTGAGCTGTGTCCGTCCGACATGCGTCCCACGGCCAACCGCACCGCCTGCCGGCCCACCCCTATCATCAAGCTGGAGTGGAACTCACCCTGGGCACTAGTGCCTGCCTCCCTAGCCATGCTGGGTATCCTAGCAACCAGCGCCGTGGTGATCACCTTCATCCGCTTCAACAACACGCCCATCGTCAGGGCGTCAGGGCGGGAGCTCAGCTACGTGCTGCTGACAGGTGACTCAACCCCCAGCAATGCTGCTCATTCATTGGTCCAGAGAATGCAGAGGTGTTTCCAACAAACTCACTACTAACTAATCCACCCCCCAACCACACAACAAACCCTCAACTAGGTATTTACCCATGGAACCACAGCTGAACGGCCCTTTTGTCTTCAGAGATACAACCAGTAATTAATTTAACTTAGTTTTAACAAATCAAGCACCTTGTTACCGACCCACGACTACCAACGAATTAGTAAGATTAAAGATTAAAAAGATTAAATCAGGGCTTTCGTCTTTAATTGGCCATGTAATGTTGTTACATACATGGAATTTGTCCTCTGCATTTAACCCATCCCTGAGGAGCAGTGGGCAGCCATTTTTGTGGCGCCTGGGGAGCAGTTTGGGGTTAAGGGACTTGCTCAACATCCCACAGTGATGGCCCAACCAACCAACAGAAAAATACACCAGTATTTTTCTGTACAACAGTTACACAAAATTACACAGAGTGGACTCCAAAATACTACTGTATAGGGACCACTAGTAAAGGGACTTCTGGTAAAGGGGTCTTTAGTAAAGGGACCACTAGTAAAGGGACCGCTAGTCAACAGATTTCTGGTAAAAGGACCACTAGTAAAGAGACTGCTGATATAGCCAAGTAAGTGACTGAGTTGACTTGTCAGTAATCTCTCCGTCCGTCCGTCTGTCTGTCTGTCTGTCTGTCTTGCAGGGATCTTCCTGATCTACCTGATAACCTTCTTGATGATCGCAGAGCCGGGCGTGGCGGTTTGCGCTGTGCGCCGCCTCCTGCTGGGCCTTGGCATGGCCATCACCTACTCCGCCATGTTGACCAAAACCAACCGCATCTACCGCATCTTTGAGCAGGGCAAAAGGTCGGTGACTCCGCCCAAATTCATCAGCCCCACCTCGCAGCTCGCCATCACCTTTATCTTCATCTCCGTCCAGGTAAGTCCAAGATAGGGTCCGAGTACGGGGGGTGTGCTGGTTCCTGTTCAAAGCATAGATAAACAGGTTCTAAGGCCGTGTGTTCTCAGGTCCTCGGGGTGTTTGTGTGGTTTGCCGTCATCCCTCCACACACCATCATTGACTATGAGGAGCTCCGCCCCCCAAACCCAGACTTGGCTCGAGGCATCCTGAAGTGTGACATGTCAGACCTCTCGATCATCTGCTGCCTGAGCTACAGCATCGTTCTCATGGTAACGCATCAAACACACACACTTCATTTCTTTATCAGTTCTCTGATTGGTCAATCAGATGTGGGCGTGGTTAGAGGTGATATTATTATTATATATATAACTGGACTGCGGTTGTGGTCTTGCCTGTGTCTAGGTGACGTGTACGGTGTACGCTGTGAAGAGCCGGGGCGTCCCCGAGACCTTCAACGAAGCGAAACCCATCGGCTTCACCATGTACACCACCTGCATCGTGTGGCTCGCCTTCGTACCAATTTTCTTTGGCACCGCCCAGTCCACCGAAAAGGTGAGACCAGGGTTACTCAGGAGGACCAGGGAGATGATAGAGACCAGAAGAACAAGGGATATCAGGGAACCAGACAGACTCAGTTAGACCAGGAAGAACCAAAGGACCTGTGGACTCTCAGATGTTGTGTGAGGTCTTGTTTTGGTGATGGTTCTCCTCCATGTTCTCCTCAGATGTTCATCCAAACGGCCACTCTGACCGTGTCCATGTCTCTGAGCGCATCCGTATCCATTGGGATGCTTTACATCCCCAAGGTCTACGTCATCCTCCTCCACCCCGAGCAGAACGTGCAGAAGAGGAAGAAGAGCTTCAAGGTGCAGACGCACACAACAACAACGTCCAAGTGTTGCTGTGTTGACCAACAATCAAAATGATACTTTCATTTTTTGTGTTGCACATGTTTTATAAAAGTTGCTTTGTGTCTTTACAGTTGCTCTGTTGCTGTGGTGTTGCCTGAAAGTATTAAAATTTGCTTTTAAGCGTTGCTCAGATGCCGCTGGCAGACAGCGTTGCTCTGTTGCTCATCAGTTGCCGTGTTGCTGTGTTGCAGTCTGTGGTCCAGGCCAAGTTGTCTCAGAAACCGTCCAACGAGAAACAAAATGGAGAAATGAAGATAGAACCCGACAGAACGCAGTGAACGAGCAGAGGTACGACACAGACCGGGATGGGCACCACTTCCTGTCTGACATGAAGTTAGCCAGTGACCAACCAATCAGTCATAATAAGGTGGTTATTGTATTCTGTGGGTGGGACTTAAGTCCTTACATGGTCAAAATGGAGGAGTTTTAGTAATTTCACATCAAAGGGGCAGGGCTATGTGCTGCAGGGTTTCTTCTATAGGAGGGGCTGATCAAAGGGGTGGGGTTTGTCCACTCAGTGTCCCTCCCCGCTGTGAGCATGGCTTGTGTTCCTCTGTGCTGTGGGCGGAGCTCTCTTGTACATCACATCCATCCTTTATTGTTCTCTCTTATTTTCCAGGTACTAGTACCTGGGCAGAGGATGATGACATCATCATTCACGCACTCTGAACATCATGTTGTATTCTTTAAGGTTTAATTGTGAAAAACCATTTTTGTTGTTATGACAACAAGCTTCAACCTCCAAGGAAGCCTCTGTGACTTTCAAAATAAAAGCAGCAGGAGTTGACTTTGTTCTGGCTCTGTGTTTCGTTCCAATGGCTGAGCGCGGGACCAAAACAAAACCAGCAAATCACGGTTCAGCTTGATGTAAGGTTTTTATTATTTCCAAAAGAAAAGTTAATTGTAAGGCCCTTTTCAAAATAAAAGCTCAGGAGGCAGGCGCGTGGACAGAAGTATTCAAACGCTCACTTTTTATTTTTTTCCTCATTATGTCTTTATAATGCACTCACACACACGTGATGATGATGATGAAGGTGTCCACATACTTCTGTCCTTCCCTTTCACTGTTATCTGCTTTTAATCTGACAATAAAACTCATTGTTTACCTTTAAACGGCCTGGTTATGTTTGTATCACACGCTGCCACCTGCAGGTCAACACATGTAACCATACACAAACGCAGACTGATCCTGATCTGCTGCTTCTGTCTGATCGAGCTTCTTCTTCTTGTCGCTCGACTCTTATGGACTTGTTGGGTCCAAAATGGCGGCCTCCAGGGCGCCTCGTGAGCTTTTCACAAACGGAGTGAGGGCGGTTCTGAGCACGTGGCCAGTTCTGCAGGTAAGGGACCGGAACCGGGTCAGTCCGGTTAGCGCGAATGCCACGGAACCAGCCGGTTACCGGGCGGACCGACCGGTGACCGGAAACTGTAGCCGCACTGTGAGAGCTAACAGGCTAATGCTAATAGCTCCAAGTTTTATTTTGGGTCTTGGATAAAAATAGTATATGTTGGAAAATAGTTTGATTTCAGATTTTTAAATATTTAGTCCTCTACATGTTGGTGTAGGACTTCAGTTGGTCACCTTTATACCTGGTGACTTGTTCTGTCACAACAAAAAGCAGTGTGTTTATTTTTTGTCTTGTAATACTTTGACTTTCTACTTTTCCTTTCCAGTTATTTTGAATGTTAATGTCAATCAATATTTTATTTATAAAGCGCAATTCATATAAAAGGAATGTATCTCAAAGTGCTTAACAAGGTTAAATCACATTAATCACAGCCATGATTTTATTTTATATTAATATGAACTGATTTTTCAGTCATGAAACAAAATGAATTTATTAGTGTTATTTTTGTTTATTTTCTATTTTGTAAATATTTTATTAATATTCATACATAAGAACCTTTATTTCAATTTATTAGTTTTTATGTATTACTAAACGTGTAGTTCACTACCCATCGTAATATTATGTAACGCGAGCTAGAAGGACTGGCTGCAATGGGCTACACAATTATTAGCAATTATAGTTATAATTATTATACTAATTATCACACTGGATCAGAAGAAATAAATCTCACAAAGTCTGAGGTGTGTGAATGAAAACAGACAATAAATATTTATTTGCAAACCAGCATATATATATATATATATATATTAGGCGCCAAATATTATCAATTATTAAATAAAATTAGGTTGTTTGGTCATTATTTCTAGTCCTAATACTGGCTAAAACTTTAGCATTATTACCGTCACAATAGAACACATCCAAAAGCCGAGGTTGGTTCACAAAATATGCAAATAGAATTTAATCGAGTACAAAATAGGTGTAAGCAAAGCATGAAAGTGTTTATCAAACAAGCAATGATTCCCTGAAGTCCAACCTATACTTCGGCTTAATTAGTTTTCCAAGTTAATCAATAGTTTTAATACTTTGATATGATTTATTGGAGAGTCGCGGTCGGCTCGCAGTGTTTCCAAAATGGCGCTTAGCATCTTAGCACGTCCGCTACAAACAAACGGAAAAAGTAAAGATCTCGCTCTTTAAAGCTTATGTTCATAAAAACCGAACGGGCCGATACACTCACCGTTTAATCCGGTTTAGAGTCGATTAATCAGCGTCAATTTATTAGACTCAGTTCGGGACTTTAATCCAGGTTTAAATGATGAGCTGAGACAAGTGTGACCCGGAAGTTAAACTAACAATTACCTTATCTTGGAGGCGGCTGAAGCACTTTCAAAATAAAAGCGGCTCCAGTAACATGGTTACATTCTTATTTAAAAGTTCCATATCATGCTATTTTTCACAATCATCTCCATTTGTTGTAAGAACACGAAAAACATAGTATTTGAGGTTTATTTTCTCAAACTCGCCTGTTTTTCAGAGTTTTAGCCTCTGAAAAGTCACTTTCTGACCAACGAGCTGTTTGCTGCCTACTTATGATTATTCATGAGTGGGCGTGTCTATACACACTGACTTGCCTGCATGACTCGCTCTGAGGCAGATCAATGATCACCAAAGTGATTTTCTCTTACTATCCACACATTGTTGTTGTTGTTTTCAGCCAAAAAACTGCACATTACAGTTAAACACATGATATTTAAGAGACTATTGTGTGAGTTCGTCTCTGCGCTGAGTTTATCCAGCAGCTTTAAGCTGCTAACTCACTTTCTTCTTCTCCTCATCTTTATTAAATACAGGAATAGTGCATTTAAGGTGATAATCATTTGTTTATGTCTCCTCCCTGGGTGCCTACACTGCAGTGTTCACCATGGAGGCGTGGCACCAGTAGCAGGCACTTCCTGGAGGGGGCGGTTCAGAATGCTAATGACATCACTAGAATTGAACCGCTCGTTTTTCAGAAGAGGCAGAGAAGCAGCTCAGAGCAGATTATTGAGGATTTATCAGAGATGCAGGAATGAAGCCCAATAATACTTAGGGGTGTTTTTGATAATAAAGTAACATTGTAACAAGGTTAAAAGCTCCAAAAAGTTGATTTGCATGATAGAGGACCTTTTACCTGCTGGTCGTCATTATAACTGGTGTGTGTGTGTGTGTGTCAGATTGCAGTGGATAACGGCTTTGGAGGCGTTTACGGTCAGCAGAAAGCGGATTGGCTGGTGGATGTGGTGCAACAATATTTCCATGACAACGGTGAGTAACCACAGCAACCACTGATGGAATCTGATAATCCCGTGTTCTAGTGTATCAATTATAATTGTAATCATAATTGAATAAAATATCTTGCTGTTGTAAAAATGTAATCGTAATTGAATTCAGATATTTAAATATACAAAAATATTAATACCAATATATTCATTGATTAGGAAGCCTAACACAGTAACCAAGAGATGAGAAACTAATTAGTTGATAGATATTTATTAGTGTATTTTACAGCTGATTTAAGACATGGGTCAAACTGACCTGTTAGCATTAGAGATGCTAACAGAAAGCTAACGCAAGAGGAAAGTTACGTTTAATAAAGATTATTCATTAAAAGCTCAGTAATTGTTACAAATTAAATTTGAATTTTTGTACTTGAGAACGTAGTTATTAGTGACTTTCAGGGGAACAATATGAATGAATGAAAATGTAATTGAAAAATGTAATTGACTTGACCCGTGTGCGTGTGTAGCTGACCTGCAGCAGTGTGAGGTGGAGGACTTTATCGCTGAGCTCATGGACCAGGAGTTTGACACCGTGGTGGATGATGGGAGTTTACCCCAGGTACACGCACGCACGCACGTGCACACACACACACACGCGGCTGTTAAGCTCCGCCCCCCTGTCTGTGATGCCTTCAGGTGTCTCTGCGCCTGGTGCAGATGTTCTCCCAGTGGCAGCAGGGGGCGCTGCAGCCGCTCCAACGCACCATCAGCGCCATGACTCAGCATCCCAGGGCAAAGGTCACCGCACATGCTCAATCTGACCCAGAGAGCGGCGGAGAGGATGACGACAAGGAAGACACACAGGTGCGAGATGGGCGGGGCATGTCTGCAGCGAACCAATCAGGTGGAAGTTAGAAAACACATCCCTTCAGTCAAAAACTGTAGCAAACCATTGAGTACTGACTAGTTAAAGTAAAAACAAATGAACTTCAATGTTGATTGGCCATCACTCTGTGTAGCCAATCAGTGAGGGCTGTAGGCGGGACATTGTCAAACAGCCAAGAGAGACGCTGTATAAGAGCCAAAGCAGCACGATAAAAAGAAACTTATTTCAGCTTTTGGAGGAAAAAGTGGCCGATACTGATTATTATAAAAAATCAGATTTTTGAAAAATGTGGTTAATTTGAATTAGTTTTGTAAATAATTATATTAATCATGATGTATCTATGGGACTCCTGCATGTTAATCTTCTGAGTGAATTATTCGTCTTTGATCGGCTTCAGTTTATGAATGTTGTTTTATTTTGAAGGCGATGGAATGTGAAGCTTCCACCTCCTCAGTCAGCATAACCAAAACGCCTCCACGTGAGGACGAGGACGGATGGACCGTGGTCACCAGGAGGAAGTGACGACGCTGAGACGGAGGTTTGGACTTCGGAGGAAATCCTGCTTTACATTAAACTACACACTGACTCCGCCCACTCTGATCAATACCCCTGAGCACAAAAATTCAACCTCAATTTAAAATTGGAATTAATTTGTAAATATGAAATACATAATTTTAAAAACTCAAATGTACAAATATTATATTTAAAATACAAAGTTTCTACAAAATTACTCATCTATATTTTTTGCTGACTCATTAAAACTAGAGACAATGCAAACAAAGGTTAGTAAAGTTTGACATAAATACATACTAGATAAGGTATAAAATATAAATTATTTTGAATAATTATTGTTGACATAATATGCATTAGTTGAGTTATAACTAAAACAGCAGGTGTTAATAATATCTTATATATTTATATAAAATCTATTATGACTAATATGTTCTGTTGAGTTAAACTTAATTTTTGAAATATTTTAAACTATAAATATAAGAACCTCAACATTAGGCATGAAACAATATTTTTAACCCTCATATTATCCTTGGGGTCATTTTGACCCCATTCAATGTTTATCATTCTAAAAATAATAGTTGACTTTTTTTTTTTTGCTTCATATTTCATGACTTTTTCTAATTTAATGGATACAAGTGATAAGCATAAAATTATCATGATATTTTTTCAATGAGCCAAACACATATTGCACTGTGTGTGTGTGTGTTTTGGGGGGGGGGGGTCAAAAGAACAGTTCAACGCTTCATTATCAAGGGATTATTTATGGATTCAACAAATAAACAAAGTGTCTGACACAAAAACTTTGTCAACAATTTTCTAAAAATCATTTTTTGGAAGCAAATATTCCTGGGTTCAGATTAAAACTAGAAACTTAATGCAAACAAAGGTTAGTAAAGTTTGACTTAAATACATTTTATCCGTGGGGATAAAATGCGTTAGTGATATTTGAGGAAAATAAAAGGTTTAAATTCTCGTCGGGTCAATAACGATGAGATATATTAGATAGCAGCAGCAGCAGCAGGGGGCAGCACACACAGCTGAAATGTAACACCTTTATTTCCACAGAAGAAGAAACTCACACACATAGAAAATACACTTTGGAGGGTTGAAGGCACTGGACATCATGTGACTGAGGAAGATTGACCTGCTGTTTTTCCCACAAGCTTCAATAAATTACTCAGAGCAGGAAAAAAGAGAAAAACTCAGAAAAGAAAAAGTTTCTGATCTTTGTCTCAAACGTCTGTCGTTTATAAACTGTTGTTAAAATGTTTCTTTTTTAAAACATTAAATATTTATGTATCACACAGAGAATAAACGCACAGTCTCGTATCGGTCGCTTTCCTGGAAACAATCCACAGATAAGTCGCATGTTGAGCTACTTTAAAATGGCTCCTTTTTTAGCCAATAGAAAGTCTGCTAATGGTGACTCAACTAAACAACATCAGTGAATTTACAGCTTCTTATTCTCATTGTTTACTGTACTCAGGCTGCTAGCATGCTACGCTAACAGTCCCACCCACAAGTGGTGCAGAAAAAAAATTCACCGTTTCAATGTTAAATAATTAAAACACAAACGTTTTAGTTTAGACTTAAAACCTGAATGTTTGTGTTTGACGCTCAGACTGAGTGAGAAATGATTCAGTAAATAAATAGTGTTAAATACTGCTGTGACATCACTGATCAATCAATACTGTGCTGTGATTGGCCAGCAGGTGTCACTGAGGAGCAGCAGGAGGAAGAACTGGAGTGAGGAACTTGAACGCATCGTGGTACCTTCAGTTTCTGATGCTTCACACACACACACACAGGTTGTGAGGTGTGTGTGTGTGTGTGTTCAGCTGAGCAGCCAATCGTGCTGCAGACACTGAGCAGCCGTGGCTCTTTTCTCCGGCTGCAGCTCCAACATGGTGAGCAGGAAGTCACTGAACTGAGCCGCCTGGTCCAACGGCCATTCGTACTTCTCCAGGAGAACCTCAAATAGTCCCCACGGCTTCAGGCTGGAGATGTGCCGCAGCTCCCCTAAAACACACACACACACACACACACACACACACACACACACACACACACACACACACACACACACACACACACACACACACACACACACACACACACACACACACACACCACACACACACACACACACACACACACACACACACACACACACACACACACACACACACACACACACACACACACACACGATGAATAGTAAAACTTCCCGTTTGTAGGCGTTTCATTTCAACTGGTTCCACGGTAAACTTATGAATTTCCAACATCATGTTTAATCCATTGAATCCTCCTGCCCTGCTGCATCATGGGTAATGTAGTGTGAGGCCTGCTCACCTCTCCTATTGAAGTACTCTCTGGAGTACCTGCCAGACAAAGCGAAGGGAAGAGGAACGGGTCCCAGCAGCTCTATGATGTGGGCGATGTGGTCTGAAACACACAGTCATGTGACTACAGCTGCTGGAGCTGATTGGATCATGTGACAGCGTGGGCTGTACCTTCATCTCTGGTGTAGTCTTCACCTGAGTGAGGCTCAAACAGGTAATCACCGGTCGCCAACTCAAACGCCTACACACACACACACACACGGAGTGAAATCTTTTGTTTTCATAATCATTTGTAATAAAAGTGAACAAATATGAAAAAAATGTTTTTTGTCTTCAGTTAAAAGCCAAAAAAGGTTGAGGTTGGACTGGAGGGGAGAGATTTTTGGGGTCCATCCATAAAGTCAGTAAAATGGTTTATTATTGTATGAATCTGTGATAACTACATTTATTTATTTATCTGAATAATATCCACTGTTATCCAGGAACGTTTATTATTATTATTATTATAGTCATCTTAAAGATGGAAATCCTGGTTTTAATCAGAAATAAAATGGCTTCAAAAAAGAGATTTTAAAAATCACAGAAACTGTTAAAGCCTCTGGAGTTTAAGGTGTTTTTGACTTTAATTTTACCTTTATATTTAATATACAGAAATCCATAAACCTTGCCTTGTTTGGTATCATTTACCAAATATGACTGAAGTATTTTCTTTAATATGGCATACTGTATTAACAGTAGATCTAAAACCACTATAAAAACTCAAATTCGAGTGGGAAACAGTTTTTTAACTATAAAAGTCACAAACATTCTTAAATAATTTTTATTGCTTGTACAGCAAATCTGAAATATATATTTCATAAACTTATATACAGATGAATCAAAAAGCAGTTATATATAGCTATTTACAGTGAAATGGAAGCAATGTCTCAGGTGATTTTGTACAACTATTTACAAAAAAGTATTAATCACAAATAAAGGGTCAGAAATGATTTGTGCCTCATTGTGTTGATATAAAAGGAATAAACAGTACTACACACTAATCTCACTCACTACACACTAAACAGTCAAATTACAGTAATAATCACTATTGTCTCTCAACTCACCCTCTGTTTATCTGTCGCTTGAAACAAAATTCCCGCTATATGTGGACATTATGATTGGACAATGGCCTTTTCTTCTCAACCAATAAGAAAAAGCTATAATGTGACGTTTCAGCGTTCGTTTTAGACGCGCTCTGCAGCGTCTTCCTGCACTGACAGAAAAACACACGCACATTTTCCCTCATAACTCCACTTTTATTTGGCCTATTAACATGATTTAAAAACTGGTTTGTAGTTTGACGTCCGCACTTTGGACACGGGTTGAAATGGAGATCCTGTGCAGCTATTGGCTCTTTAAAACTATCATGTGATCAGGACGGGCAGGCGCGTACATCAGCCCCAGAGGGTTAAAAATTGCAAATTAGAGTTGGCAAAAATAGACAGAAAAAGTGGCAAAAATGGTTCAAAGTTTCAATATTGGACCAATTAGTTTAAAGGCAGGGTAGGACATTTTCGAAAACTAGCATAATTTTGAATGTAGCATCCTCTGAGTTCTCTGCTTTTACCCGCCCCCTCCCCCTGTGCACCCTCTAAAGCCACGCCCCTCACTCACATGCACAAGCACCGGTGCTCCAATAGCAGACCTCAGCTCATTGCTTGTATTGAGTAGAAACGACGTCTCATTCAGTGGTAAACAAACACTAAACTTTATCATTATATATGTTAAAAAACGTGACGAAAAACTGTTTTAACTCTGTCACTGGTGATGCGCTTTGGGTGAGGGGTCGACAACGAGCAGAGAGACAGAGACGTGATTGGTTAATAAAACACGAATCATCTTTTTTCATTGGTCAAAGTTTTTACAGGTTTACAGATGACGGATTTTCTTTGTTCCTTTTTCAGAGCACATAATATGTTAAAACAACAACTCAAATTTCAATCAAAAACTTAAAAAGTGTATCTGGAGGAAATTACCTACCCCACCTTTAAACTGGCAAATAATGGGCATGACAAATGGTGAAAGTGGTTAAATTGGCAAAAACATAATCATGAAATATGGTGAAAAGAAGTTAAAAGTGGAAAAGTTGTGAGAAGGGTTTATAAGTGATGAACATGTATGAAAGTGGGAAAAATGTGCAGAAAAGGCATTAAAATGTGTGAGTAATGTAGCAAAAATACATTAAAAAGAGCAAAAATATGGCAAGAAAAAGCGATGAAAATATGTTAAAATATGATAAGTTTGGTGTAGTTGCAGAAGTTCCTGGCCCCAAGATTGAGAACCCATGGTGTAAAGGATGCTAATGCTAACCTACCATGCAGGCGGTGCTCCAGATGTCGGCTGGTGGTCCGTATTCTGCTCCAATCAGAACCTCCACAGCTCGGTACTGTCGGGTCTGGATGTCCTCAGTGAAGTGTTTGTGCTGCAGACACAAGAGAGAGAGAGAGAGAGTGTGTGTGTGTGTGTGTGTGTGTGTGTGTGTGTGAGGAGGTCAAAGGTCACTCACCACCCAGCAGGCATTTCCAAGGTCAGCGATTTTCACCTTCAGTCGGTCGGCGTTTAAAGGATCCAACGGACTGAGCAGGAAGTCAGACGAGCTCACGGCTGTGATAAACACACACACACACACTCGTTAAACACACACACACACACACACACACACACGCACACACACACCTGAGCATCCTGACTGCGTAGACAGAGCAGACTCAGACGTTGCTGACATCACAGAGCTGGAGAGCCCTGATAGGCCGGAGGCGGGACTGGAGAACCTCCCGGGGGCGTGGCCATTACACCCGTCCTCCAACCAGGAGCCGCTGGACGCTGGGCTCAGCTTACTATTGGCTGCAGAGCAGGAAGTGTCGCCGTTGACAACCGGAGAGCCTGAAGCGTGAACAGGTTTGATGACATCACACACTGGTGTTACGATCCAACTGGTGATCATGTTATCTGGTGACTGTTTCCCAAATCATTGAGCGCTTGTTACGATTTGATTGGTGATCATTGTTTTGTGACTGATTCTAAAAGTGTTTTTATTGTGATATTCATGTAAACAACCACCAGTTAAAACAATGACCAGTTGAAGTGCTACACCATGTCGTCAATATGTCATTATTTTAATTAACATGACGGTAAAAATAGATTAGGACAAGGTTCTTACGCACTGTCAGTCTAACCCAGCAGTTCTCAACCTTGGGATCAGGACCCCATTTGGGGTCGTCAGACACTGGGAAGGAGTCGCAAGATGCCTTCAAGAAACTAAGAATGTTTTTTTGAACAATTTGAGCTGATTTTTGCTTATTTTTTTTAACAGTTTTTCTGCAACTCCACCAAATTCACCATATTTTAATCTATTTTCATCACTTTTTCTTGCCATATTTTTGCTCCTTTTAATGTATTTTTGCTACATTTCTCCCATTTCTGACACTTCTACATCACATTTTAATGACTTTTCTGCACATTTTTTCCACTTTCAGACATGTTCAGCACTTATAAACCATTTCCACCACTTTTCCACCTGATGTTACATATATTGACCCATTATTGTCACTTAACCTCTTTTGACCATATTTCATGATTATTTTTGCCAATTTAACCACATTCACCATTTGTCATGCTCATTGTTTGCCAGATTAAATTAATTGTTCCAATATTCACACTTTAAACCCTTTTTACCACTTTTGTCTGTTTTCATCCACTCTAATTTACAACTTTTAACAATTTCTGTGGTTTTTAAAATCCCATTTCACCACCTTTTCCACCTTTTTTGGTCACTTTGAACCATTTTTATTAGTGATTAAAACCAGGATTTCCATATTTAGGATGACTATAATAATAGTAAACGTTCCTGGATAACAGTGGATATTATTCAGATGAATAAATAAATGTGGTTATCACAGATTCATAGAACAATAGACCATCATTTTACTGACTTTATGGATGGACCCCAAAAATCTCTCCTTTATTCCCCCTTATAGATGGTCCTGTCTCCACATGTTTATGTCTGTGTTCAACCACCTTCAGCTACAGTGGGGGTCCCCGCTCTATGGGAGCTTTATTTTGGGGGTCGTGGCCTGAAAAGGTTGAGAACCACTGGTCAAACCAACCTCTGCTACAGACCGTCTGTAGTGTAGGGTTTACTCACAGTCCACGTCCTCAGGCTGCTGCGGAGCATCTCCCCCCTCCATCCTCTGCACACACAGTGACAGAGTGTGTGTCATAACTACACACTAACAACTACACACAACAACAGAGGCTCACACACACACACACACAGTGTGTGTGTCTGTAGTCGTACTGACCTGAATGTCCTCCAGACGTTCCTCCAACAGTCTCTGCTGACGCTTCACTTTCCTCTTCAACTTCTTCTTTTTGTTTTTGGAAACTTTACCAACCTGAACACGCACACACACGCACACACACACTTATACAGACAGACTGAGTGCTGTACTTAAATGTCATAATAAATAAACACTACTGACAGTGTGTGCTAGTTGTCAAACACACACTCTCACCTGTAGCTCTCTGGGAGCCGTGCTGACTGAAGAGAGAAAGTCAGAAATCAGAAGAAGTAATAACAGACACACAGGAAACAGGAAACAGAGCAGTTAGAAAAGAACAGCTCAGAAACCACGGCTGCATCCCAATATCCCCTCCTATCTCCTTTCCTATTCACTTTTCCTTAACCCCTGTGGATGATGTCACAGGGTTAGGAAAGGTGTTAGGAGACTTCCTAAAGGAGTTAGGAAAAGGCCATCATGTTTGTTTTGACAGACTTCCACTAGGTGACGTAATAATCAGACGACAGCAAAGGTTAGCGACGTCTGCTGAAAATAGACTAAAACACATTTACAACACTTTCTGCTGACATTATCTAAAAAATGTTTAAATGTAAATCAAAGGAAAAGAGGCTACGAGGAACAAAAGGTAAACTAAAAGAACGGTTGATCACACTCACTAATATGAATTATGATTAATAAAACATCAAATGAATAAAAAAGATCCTCAGAGTGTCTGTTTTATGTCAGTTATAATCTGATTATATGTCTTGCATATAATAATATATGGGTTTTAGATTATTTATTTCAAGTTGTTCAAGGCATATTATTGCTTTGGTATCTTATCTCCGTTACTTGTCGGTCATCGTGAATTTCCGTGAGCTCAGGTGTGTGTGTCCCTTTAAATGTTGTCACTGCAAAAATTGTGAGTCAGCATTATATGGTCTCCTTTGGTAAAGGATGCATCAGCGTTTCCTAGGCTAAAGGAGGTTATAAAGGAAGCATTGAGACTCTTTTCCTGCGCTTAAAGAGAATTTGAACTCTTTACCATGGCTGACACTTAAACACTTCCGGGGTGAAGGAACAGTGGATAGAAAAGGAGATAGGAGGGAATATTCAGATGTAGCCCACAGCTCCCAGTCACAATGCTCCAGTGGGAGGAGCTAATAACCAATCCAAAGGCTGCTGCTCACTTGATGAACCAGAAGGGGGCGGAGCTCCAGCGCGTTGCCACACAGTGGCCTCGGCGGCTAACCTCCGTATGTAGACCTCGTCCACGTCCAGCAGGATGTTCTCAGGCTTGATGTCGGTGTGGATGATCTTACACTTAGTGTGGAGGTAGTCCAGACCCTGGAGAACCTGCGCAGAACCACAGCTGATTGGACGGAATGACAGCTGATTGGACAGAACCACAGCTGATTGGACAGGAGACACGCACACACAAACGTACTGAGGCTGCAGGAGCCAGGGTTGGGGTCAATTATAATTGTTAGGGATGTAACGATTCACTCAACTCCCGAAAAGATTCGATTCACGATACGATTCTCACACGATTTATTTTACAAAATGGGACTTTAGACATATGACTGAAAAATATTTTGGGAAAAAAAACTAGAAAATACTACACTATTTTCCTTTTATTTTTCATTGTCATAATTCCTTTGGTAAACTATTCAAAACAATAAATCTTGAATGAAATAAATAAAGGAATAATACAAATTAAGAAGAAGCCTATTAATTTAAATTCTGGTTATATAGTGTTATGGCAATTTTTATATTCATCATAATATCGTCAAATGTATGTTCATGTGTACAATTTGTCATGTTTTAATACATGATGACTCCATTACTCTTCGCACTTTTGAACGGCTGAATCATGTTAGATTAAACAGTACAGATCGTATTGTACTCAGTGCAACACAGAGTCTCTGCTGAAGGCCATACACACGAACACACACACTATCAAGGATAGATCAGAGTGGCGCCCAATCTTCCTCATAATATACACGTCTTCATCATCCTCAAATGTTTCCACTGTTGGGCATCTGATGCCCTCCTTCTCCTCACCTCAGGGTGGAACTTTTTCTGTTATCTGTATAAAAGCTTAAGCTGTGAAACTGTTAGTTAGAGTGGGTCTTGCCTTTTTGCTCTGCCACGAGCCTTTTGCCTTTCATTCTTTCAGGATGGAAGCTTCTTTTTTACTCCTTTTTTATTTAGTTTTATAATAAACCTTTTTTATAAAATCATCAATGCCTCGCCTGGACTCCATCATTCAACCAGAGCAATAAATCCTGTCTCCAAATGAGGTCAACCGCAAATTTGCCGTGACAATAGTAAACAATGCAAAACTGCACAGTAGTTATTTTTCTTTTTAAAAATGCAACTGAAAATGTATTTTGTTCCTTAACAATTGGACTTAAAAAAAAAAACGTCATTGAACTGACTGGGTTACCAGCAGAGGGCGCTGGTAACCCAGTGGTCGGTTGGCATGCAGAAATTCTTGCAGTGAAGAAGAGATGCTACGCTAGCAGACAGAGCTAATAGAAAAACGTGACTTTTACAGCTATTCACGTAATATTACAGATATTCTTTCGGCGCTAAAGGGGTAAGGAATCATTTATGAACATGTTTAAGAGTAGAAGGCTGCCAGAAAGAAAGTAGTAGCAGATTCCGCCCACCACGCACACTGCTGGACAAGAGAAGGGATAAATATATAGCGCCATCTGATGTTATAAAAAAGTACTGCGATTCAATTTTCAAAGTATCGATGTCAATCGTGATACCTATGAATCGATTTTTAACTGGCTTACGATTAATCGTTACATCTCTAATAATTGTATTTGCCTAATTGGTAATTATGACGTCATAATTGTAATTGAAAAAATCTGTTGCCGTTGTAATCGTAATTGAATTGTAAACAAGTTCAGATAATTTACGTTGTAATTGTAATGGAAATTCTATAAAAACTGTCATTTACAATTTAATCAAACACAAACCTGGTGAACCATGTTACAGTTCTATGTCTCACACACACGTAGTTAATAATTATCAAAATGTTTCACATTAATATATCTACAGTATCTTATTTATATCAAGGGGTATAGTGACGCCATAAATATTAATACCAATATTTTCATTGATTAGGAAGTCTAACAAATTAATCAATAGATGAGAAACTAATTAGATGATAGATAATATTTATTAGTGTATTTTACAGTTGATTTAAGACATGGTCAAACTGACCTGTTAGCATTAGAGATGCTAACACAAGAGGAAAGTTATTATTTATTAAAGGCTCAGCAATTGTATTAAACTTTAGTAATTGAGAAAGTAATTGTAATTCCAGGGGAAATAATAATTGTCATTGTAATTGAAAAAAATGCTAGTTATAGTAATCCTAATCGTTCTGCAATTGAACATAGCTAATTGAAGATGTAACTGTAATTGAAAAATGTAATTGAGTCCAACCCTGGCAGGAACCTGGGGCTGTCCCACGTACTTGTCTGATGATGCTCTTCACACACACCAGAGGGAGGCCCATGTAGTTGGACTTAATGATCCACTTTAGGAGCTGATGACCCAGAACCTCCAGAACCATGCAGACGTCTGAGGGACGCTGAGGAAAGCATGGACACACACAGACTGACCAGCAGCACCAATACAGACTAACCATGAAGCTGATGGACATTATTGATCAGTGACAGACATGAACAGAACCTAATGAAGGATACGGACGCCGTTCACTCCTGAGATCTTAAAGTCATCGATGAGCTGGACCACGGTTTCTCTGTGAGGGTCAGAGGGGTCGCTGTCCCTCACCTGGACAGATGCATAAACACACACACATTAACCAAGTTCTGCTGAGATCAATGGTCCCAGTCCGACGTTGGTTCCACTCACACAACGTAACAGTTTGATCTCGTCCAGGGCCGTCTCTGTGTAATGTGAGGCGCTCTTCACCACCTTCAGCGCTACAAATCTCTTCTTCCTGAAACACAAAAAGTAGAAACATTGACACACTAATTACATTTATCTACAGTCTCTATGACGTAGAAATCAGAGTATTTAAAGTTAAACACTCTTATTGGTCTAATGAGACTGAGATAGCTTAGTACGTACAGTAGCTACCAGTCCAACATGTTTAGGTTAGCTTAACACGTAGCAACCAATCCCCCATGTTTTGGTTAGCTTAGCACATAGCTACCAATCTCACATATTTGAGTTAGCATAGCACGTAACAACCAGTCCCACATGTCTGAGTTAGCTTAGCATGTAGCAACAAGTTGAACATGTTTAGGTTAGCACGTAGCGACCAGTCCCACGTTTGGGTTAGCTTAGCATGTAGCATCCAGTCCCACATATTTAGGTTAGCTAAGCATGTAACAGTTAGTCCCAAATGTTTGTGCTAGCTTGAAAGGGGAAAGGGGTGAGGAAATATGAAAAATGTAAATATGATGTTATCATACCATTAGCGCTGAGCTAACTAACGCATGCATATTTAATAGGTTTTAAAAGTCAAACTTTAAAAAAATATATTTCTGTGTGTCACTGTTGCTGTGTGTATTTGTGTCATACTGCAGGTCCCAGCAGAGCCACACGGTGGAGAAGTGACCCCAACCCAGCTTTCTGACCACATGGTACCGCCCACTGAACAGGTCGCCGATCTTCACTGGATAGTAACCACCTGGAGACAGACACACACACAGTTACACATTCGAACACACACCAAGGACACACACACACCTTTGCAATAATCCGATGGGTCCTCCTGCTCCTCGTCGTCAGATCCCAGCAACTGGGCAGGGGGCGGGGTGAACTCCGGAGGGGGCGGGGTCAGATGTGGAGGGGGTGAGCCAGGTTGGTGCATTGAAGATGACATCATTGGAAGGCCCAGGGGCGGAGCCAGAGGGTCCAGGGAGCAAAGGAAGGAGGCAGGGGAGGAGCAAAGAGGGGAGTGCAGGTGGGAGGAGGAGCTGGAGGTGAAGGTCACCGAGTTCAACAGGCAGGGGTGGGTGGAGCTCATGGGGGGAGGGGCCAGGTCAGCTGTGAAGGTGGGAAGAGTTCTTTGGGGAGAATTGGAGGGGGTGAGGTTTGGGCTCCTAGTGAGCGGGGATTTGTGGGAAACGTGTGAGAGGCTTCCAGCTCTGTCAAAAGGGTGGCAGCCAAAGTAGGTGGGGGTGTGAAGCAGGGGGTGAGTGTGAGGAGGGTTTGTCACGGACAGGGCGTTCTGATTGGATGGTGCTGATGTCACCGTCTGGGTGCTGTGGATGGGCGCCAACGGGGTGTGATTGGGGGGGCTCTGGGTAAAAACCAGGTCAAGTGCCGCATCCAGGGAGGGGGGCAACGGGTCGTCTCTGGGTTTCAGAAGTGTTGGAAGTGAAGAGCTTTGTTGGGGCGTTGTGGGGGCATCCTTCTGGGCTGAGGAGGTCTTAGTAGAGCTGGGGATGGGTGCTGGGGAGATGTGATGGGAGCTCTGGGAGCACGGTACTGGATTTAGAGACTGTACTGGGTTCAGAGACTGTACCGGGCTGTGGGACTGTACCGGGCTGTGGGACTGTACCGGGCTGTGGGACTGTACCGGGTTCTGGGACTGTACCAGGTTCTGGGACACATCCAGGATCAGAGGCGATGGGGATCTGGATGTCAGGTGTTTGGAGGTTGTCTCGAGTCGGCTTCGTTGGGTCCTTGTCGTAGTTTGGTTCTCAGCAGTTCGCAGTGTTGATGTTGCACTGTTTCCTGGATGTGATGTCACTTCCTGTGTGCTTTGGATGGGGGCTTGTCTTAGGGGAGCATCCTGGGTGGATGTCGATTGGATCAGGCTCTGTTGGGCGGCGTGTGGACTTGGCTCTGACTGCCGTTGGCTGCGTTGCTGAGCTGTTGGTGTGAGCTCGGCATCATGGTTCAAACTTGGCAGATCACAAGATTTGTTTGGCCTGAAACAGGAAGTAAAAATAAGCTGCTTTCATAGTCACAATGTGATTTCCACAACAAAACACGACAATAAAGCGTCACAAAAGGTGGTAGGAATAAAGATCGACCAGTAAATCAAATGCTTCGCCTTTCAACTGAGCTCCCTCTTCACCACGACGGATCACTGCGGATGCCACACCAATCAACCTGTCAATCTCTCACTCCTTCCTTCCCTCACTTGTGAGCAAGCCCCCTGAGATACTTGAACTCCTCCACTTGGGGCTGGATCCCATCCCCAACCTGGAGAAAGCACTCCACTTTTTTACAGGCGAGAACCATGGACTCTTGATTTGGAGGTGCCGATTCTCATCTCTACAAATCGATCCAATGAGAGCTGACGGAGTCAACAGGACCACATCATCTGCAAAAAGCAGTGACCCAATCCTGAGGCCACAAAACCGGGCCCCATCAACGCCCTGGATGTGCTGTGCCAAATGCACATATGGACAACTTTATGCCTGAACATGTTTGTTATGGACAATCTGTGACGAGCACAGAAGTCCAATAACCTTAAGGATCCGTCCACCCACCCGAAGGGGGAGAGTGGCTACCCCCTCGTCTACCTGGGTAAACTCCAAAGTACAGGCAATGAGTCGGGGGCAAGAAGTATTTCCACCCCAGCCCAGAGTCCAACCCCTCTCGAGATTCCAGAGTTTCAAGGTGAGGCCGACTATAGTTGAAACGCGCCAGAGAGGTGACGTTCCATGACCCTAAAGCCAGTTTCTGTAGCCGGGGATGGGATCGCCAAGGCTCCTGCCTGATCCACATCGCACCGGCCCCACGCGATCCCTCCTAGTGAGCCTATGGGAGGGCGGGTTAGCATCAAGCTAAAATTTGTCTTTTTAAACAATCTATTTCCACTACACTACCACAGGTGGCAGAGCGTCTTCTAACCCGGGTTTAAAGACTAAAATGCTTTGACAGACAATGGCACCATCTGTATGTGGTGATTTTGTCAGTTTTCCTGCAGCTGTCAACGAGCGACACGGTGTCGTCACCATTAGAGGATGAAGAGGGGATACCCAGAGAGGAAATCCATCTTCCATTCCCTTCAGATGACAACCTTGTAGTTTCTCTGCTCAGCAACAACAAACACGACAACACAGTAGAGCAGAGTTCACCTGTGAGGTTTTAGAGCTGGATTAAAAGCTTCAGCTCACAAACAAAATCACAATAATACATAAATACTGCAAAACTATTGAATAATAAATAATAATAATTATTATTATTATTATTATTATTGTGTCAGTGACTGTTTCAGAGTTGGCTTTAGGAAGTCGAAGCGTCACCTGGTCAGTGTGACTCCTCCCTGTGAGGAATCCTACAGCAGGAGAAAAAACATCTCCCTCAGGATGGAACGTTTCTCTCTCCAAACATGGAAAACTCTTCATGTTCGTCAGGACTTCAAAATAAAAGCGTTTCACAGTGACTGCATTCAGACGGCAGATCATATGTTAGCACAGCACGCTCTCAGGACATTGTTGAAGAGTGCTGAAGCTGCACTGAAATAGACCGTGTGTGTGTGTGTGTGTGTGTGTGTGTGTGTGTGTGTGTGTGTGTGTCTCCTGCTATTATTGGATCGTGTTTTCACAGCACCAAACTGGTTTGTGTCAGGCTGTCCTGGTGGAAACATGTGGATCAGCTTCTTTGGCACTAACCAAGAAAAAAAAACCCATGATACTGTCAGTGTGTGGCTACGCCCACACAGCAGGAGTGTGTCAGCAGGGAGCACTGCATCACTCCTGGAGGCAGAACCAACAAAAAACCTCAGTTTAGTTAGTGACAGACCACAGTTCATCCCACAGACACGCCCACTACCTGAGCTTAAAACCCACCCCCTCTCAGCCAATCAACATCCTGTGTGTGTGCGCACTGAATGAACGGCATGCTCTAACCACACCATCACCAAAGAACTTTGATCACTGAGAGCAGCTGCTGTTAGAGTCACACTGGTCATCATGATATCCTGTGACTCAGAGCACCATTAATCCTAAACACTAAATAGTAATAATAATCATTTATCACTGCTGCACAAACACACTTTGTTTCTTTCCCTCTCTCTGCTTCTCACTCAGCGCTGAGAAGTTTTTAACTTTGAGAAGCAGTTTATTACTTGTTTGAATATTTATTCCTGTTAATGTTGATGTAATTTAGAACAGAAACAGTTTGTGCTTAATGCGCATCTGACATCGCGTTATTTTCCTCTGCTAATTTATGTTCTGGGGTTGTGTTGGAATGGACTATTATTCATGGTGTGTTTTTGTATTTAACACTATAATTATATATATTTATACTCAATAATCCTGTTAATAAAATATATCTTCAGTCAGGCCAACTTTTGTCAAAGCTATTTTCAGGACAAGGACGAACAGTTTTTAGCTTTCATAATTCTACGTCACCTGTTTTTATCATTTGTTAAATATTTTTAACTTGGTGTCGTTCTACCTCATCTTTGTTCATTTAAAAAAATAATAATAATAATTCTTTTTTTAAAATTGAGACTTGTACAATTTGTTATCATTGTGTAATTTTTATGATGTAAATTGAAGGAGCAAAAGTATTATCGGCTCCAAATATCTGCTCAAGAAAATCGGCAGTCCGTATCGGTCATCGGCTAAGGCTGATGGGAGAACAAAATCGGTATGGGCATCGGCCCTAAAAAATCTATATCGGTCGATCACTATTCATCAACAGTGATGATGTCAGAATTTTACAGAAGTTCCACAGGGTGGATGGGAAAATGAATGGGATATATATATATCTATATATTTTCTTATGGTAGCCAGAGCCTCACCAAAATTTGAACACCTGTTCCTTGTCCCATTTATCAATTTTCCTGAAAATTTCATCCAAATCCGTTAATCCAGATAAATGTTGGGTAAACAATAACCGTCCGCTCAGCGTTTTGTGCTTGGTGGATGTAATCAGTCTAATCAATCTAAAACCTGTAAGTGTTTAATAAAAGACGATCTGTAACTCACAATTAAAGATTATGTAATTTATGAGACGTGTGAGTGTTTGTTGAACAAGGAGGAGCTCAGCAGTGCTGTGTGACGCTGGATGTCACGTCCAACGCTGCAGACGCGGTTGAGCAACGTGCACGGGAGGTACGTGCGCTGTGTGCACATCCCTTAAAGTGATTATGTATCATTGTCATTGGGAGCCTTAGTGCTCCGCCCTGTGACTGTCCCTGAAGCCCCTCCCTCTCTGTATATCCACAGCTTTCTCATTATTATTCTCTGATCAATAAATGGACACATTTATATCGTGTGGTAAACAGAGGTGATGGATACAAATGTATTCTTATATATTATTACTGATGGTTTAAACACATGGAGACTATGATATCTCATTAAAAATACACAACACAATAAACGTGACAATGATTCTATCGTCATTTCCATTTAAAATCATATTAAAACATTTACCATGAAATGCTGTTTAATTTCCTTTTAAAATACTATATTAAAGTGGTATTTTAAAAAAAAAAGTCTTTGACTTCTTTTTCCTTTTGTAGATCTTTATTGAGTGTTTTAAAGAATCACTAAATTACTTCTTTATTAATGATGACATGGTTTCATGAGAGTGAGTCAGCAGATTAAACCTGGTTTGACCACAAACTGTTACTATTAGGGATGTAACGAGTTACCAGTATCACAGTAAATCACGATAAAATTCCCGACGGTGAAGGTTACCTTTGTTTTAATTACCATGGTAACCGCTGTGGTAAATAACCCCAGTGTGGAATGTTTTTTATGGTGAAATTGTCATTAGGTGCCCCCCCTCCCGTCCTGGCTGCATTAAACACCCTTTAATCCATCATAAACAGCATCTAAACTGTCAAAAAAAACTACACAACTCATCACTGACTAATAAATACAAAGCCACCAGAGCCCGTTTCACTTTGTTGTGCCTGTGAAGCTCTGTCCGTTTTTCATGTAGCGCAGCTGCTGTTGTTGACGACACCATCATTGCCAGGGATTGTAGAGTCTGAAACATTGTAAGTTCTATTTCAAAATATTACGGAACGCAACTTCTATCTGACCTCAGAATCATTTTTCTCAATCTGCCAATCCTGATTGGCTGGTGAAGCGTGGCGGTTTCTGCTCAGATTCAGTAAATCATTGACCCCGAGAGGAAATATAGTGACATTAATGCTGTTCTCACAACTTTATAGGACATAAATAATTAAAAAAGAGCAGTCAGAATAATTCATGTCACTACAACTTATATCTACCTTTTAATTGTATCTTACTTTATATTTGACTTACATTTTTATGTATTAATTAATGAATATTTTCTTTAAAAAAAATGATAAATATATATATTAAAACGGAATTTTAACAAATTAAAGTGGAAAACACGAAATTTGGGAAAAAATAAATGATTTTATAGGGTCCTATCTAATGTTTATTTTGCACTGTTTTTATAAAAAAAAATGTTTTACTGTCATTATTGTTAATGTTGCACAGTTTTGATAAGTCTTTTATTTACTGTATTTAATAATTATTTTGCAGTTTTTTATACTTATTTAATGTTAACTTTGTAGTGTTTTGTTCAGGTTGTTATTATTAGATCTTTAATATATAATAAATCTATTTAAATATATATATATTGGTGAAATTATTTTAATTTATCAGTGTTTTTTCAACATTTTAAAATATACCGTATATACCGATAACCGTGATCATTTTGGTTACTATAACCACGGTGTAAAATTTTCATCCCGTTACATCCCTAGTTACTATGGTAACCAAGGTGTTTTCTCGTTGATGAAACAGTTAGAACCCGGCTTAACGGAGCCGGACTCTGATTATGAGACAAACAGGAGGAACAGATACATCCACCTTAGCTCTGACTGATTTTAAATACACTCGCTCTCTCGTGCCTTTTCATTAATTGTGACGCACAGTTTTCTCGCAGATAGCATTTAAAAGTGTAGCATATTGTGTATTTCCTGAACAGTTTATTAAAAAGTATCTGTTGTGTCCGTTTTCATCTGATGCTTTATGTGTTACAAACATTTATCACACATTTCAAATGTGAGGCATAGTGCTGCTTTTTTTAGTGACGTAATAACTGACGAGTGTTTGGCAGTCGACTGGAACGTTGTTGACGTTAACACGCCAACATCATTAAAAATAACAAAATGAGAGAATACACAAAACACCTAAAACAAACCATTACCCCTCAAAAGACCACACAATTACAACAAATATACACAAAAAATGACAAATATACACAAAAAGTCCTCCAAAAACACAAAATGACGACAAAAATTCACAAGATGATCCATAACACATACAATGACTTCAAAAATACACGAGTCGTCAACAAAAGCAAACAAACAGAGAAAAAAACACTCATTCCTGTATTAATGCTCTGATTGGTCATTATTCTAATGCTGAGGTTAATGTTGATCATGTGACCCTCAGATCAGATACAGTCATGTTTGTGTGATAATTTTACACACACACACACACACACACACACACACACACACACACACACACACACAAGTTTAATTTAGCCTGGTTCCACTGGTGCTACTGGTTTCTTACTGGTTCTCCTCTGTTCTGACCCGTCTGTGTTTTTTGCCTCTCCTACGGTTCTTCTTTCCAGCAGCGGCCGAAGCTCCAGGACTGACTGCTGTAGTGGAGGAGAACAGAAGAGATGCATGTGTGTGTTTTCAGGACTTTTATAATATTAATAATATAGAATTATGGCAGCTATAATCCCTTTAAAGCACATTTTAATAGTTCAGACAGAAGAGAAAAGAAAAAAGCCCATAAACCTAAAGGATAAATGACATTGTTTTCCTTCATTTTGTTTTGTTTTTCCTGATTCACTTCATCAGTCAAAACTCCATTCATAAAAGTTGATATTTCGGTTCCCTCTGCACTCTATAACTTACCCAACATTATATACCAAAGCACACACTGACCTGACACAGTTCTAGAGTGCGGCACACACACACACACACACACACACACACACACACACACACGCACGCACGCACGCACGCACTTCACCTCAGCACGTTAAACATGCTGCAGTGGTTCTAGTGAGAACAGGGAGAGAACGCAGCTGAATCAAAGCCATAAAATCATGAGTGGATTTCTGTGGATCTGTGTGGCTTTGATGACAAGAAACCGTAAAACTCACCAGAAAAAGGACTTTATAATGAAATGAATGTTATATTTAAAATTGATTAGTGGCTCGGCTGTAATTTGAAAATTGCTAAATTGTATATTTTCTGAATGGAGTTTGGAGATGAAGCTAAAAGAGGAACCTCAGGATCACAGGGTGGAACTGTTAGTGTGAACCAGAACCAGAACCAGGATTATTTACCGATTAACATCGTGGCCTCCGCTCCTCCAGCCGAACCAGGCCCATGTGCTGTCGGTTCTTCAGCCTCCGACCAGAACCGGGCTCAGAGACCCGAAGCTGGTTCAGACCGAGGTGGTTCGGAGGATGTTTCCCGAGCCGAGGCAGTATTTCCTGGGCACCGTGGTCAGCATGAGCCGGCGGCCTAGTCCGTTATCCCGGTTAGATCCCCGCTGTCACCGAACCTTTAGCTGACCGTTAGTTCTGTTAGCTTCATTAGCTAAACGGTCCTGTTCTCCGGCTCCGTGTCACCTTGTTCACGGGCCGTTACGCGTGTTTATTCTCGGTTTGCGGTTCTGGTGCTGTGTCGGTCTGTCCGTTCATGGACTCAACAGCTGCTGACACTGGACACCGGACACAGCGCATGCGCAGTAAACGAGCACGCCGACCTAAATTTAGAGCAAAGGCGGAGCCAGAAAGACAGCCGTCGGGGGGCCAGGGACCAATTTGGGGTGGGCACCCAAATCATACATTATAAATAAATTGATAATGATATTATTATATTATGGGTCGCAGATTGTGAAGTTTTTTAACCAGATTTGCAGCAATATTTGTGAAGTTTGTGATATTAACTTTTTTTTTCTCGTAAAAATATGTCAATGCATAAATTTAAAATCTAAATATTACATCGAAATTAAATGTTAATTTTGCCTATATCCAGCTTTCAAGGGGCGTTATTATAAATTAAATTAATATATTTATTGAAATGGATTAGATGAAATTAATATGAATTTTATTATCGTAAATTATAGATGAAAAATATACATTAATAAATTGTATTTGTGTATAAGTAATTGTAAATACATGCATATTTTATGTATTTATAAGTAATTGTAAATAAATTCATATTTTATGTATTTAATCCCCACTTGTATAATTTCAATGTATAAATTAATAAAAACTATAATGAACGATATCAAAGTAAAAACAGCTGACATGTTGTTTCCACGCAGACTGGTGTCATGGTCTGAGTTCACATCGTACTGAGATTGTATATGAGCATTTATGCGCACGAGCACTACCGAAATATGAATTTTTGCTAAAAAAAAATTAATTCACTTTTGTTTTTGTTTTCAAAGTGAATGAACACGTGATTTATTTGTTTATTGGATTATGTTATGGTTAGGGTTAGGTTGGGGCTATCATCTCAGTACGAAGGTAAACTCAGATCGTGACACCGGGCTAAACTTGAAAGGGGCGGAGCCAGAGAGACAACACAGTGATGAAATGTTAAATTATAACTTTATTTTTACAGGATACAAATCAATTGGGCTGTCAGCCCTTTCACAATAAAAGCACATTTCATTCCAGACGGACTCGTCTTCATCATCATCAGACGTGTATTTACAGGCACATTTACACACTGTTAGCAAACTGTACACAGTAGAAAAGCAGTCCCAGGTTGGCACCCATTCACTTATTTTACACCTTTTATTCCCTCGTAGAAAAAAAACTAAAACACAGTAACAAACAGAGCTCGACCAATCAGAGCTCAGGATTCACTGTACACAGATCAGGGGACATGCATCATCAGGGCTCAAGCCCCGCCCCTAATCTTTAAATATAGAGTAAGTTAGGTTGAAGAAGCACCAAAAATCATCATCATCATGCAGAGGCCTAACCTGATAAAGAACTACAACTACAGGTCACAGAAAGGCTCAAAAACAGGCAGAAACACAGAGAAAGTTCAGGCTTTCATAACTCAGGTTTAATTCAGACAGACTTAGAGTCCAAAGTCAGGATCTTAGAGGAAAGAATAGGAGAGAGAAAGCACCATGAGGAGCTTTAGGAACCAGTAAAACCAGCACAGTAGAGTTTGATTTCATCTTACTCCGTTTAACGCAGAAATAACAGAATGGTCATAAACATTTAGATGGAAAAAAATGCTCTGTCATTTAATTCTGACTTTCCTCAGAATTTCAAACTTCTAGTCAAAAATTGGACAGAAATCTAATTTTTTTTTTTTTTTTTACAAAAGGACAAAAATTGTAATTCATTTTACAATTCTGTGGAATTTCTTTTGTGAGTGGGAAAAGTTACATTCCTGAGAAAATAACATTCAGAATTCTGAGAAAGAAAAGAAAAAATCAGAATCTAAATTCAATCCAAAAGTACAAATTTGGACTATTATCTTGAAAAAAAAAACAAAAAAAACAACTTGAAATAAGTCTGAATTCTGTCTAATATCAGAATTCTGGTTTAGTGAGAGGATTTTAACGGCTGATTAAAAAAAGAGGAAAGGATTATTGTCAGATGCTTAATATTAAAGATGAAAACTGGGATATTGCATTTTTAATATCTTTATTAGAATGTAACTCTTAGTTTTCCTGTATTTAAATCCTGGCTCATTATTTAAGTAAGCGATGGTAAATCAGTTTCTGAGATTTACAGGATTAAAGAGCTAGCTAAATTAGCTCAATGCTATGCTAGCTCCTTCAAAACAAACAGCTAACACGTCTGAAGCTTTTTGAAAGTCATTAAACATGTTCATCAACTCGTGCTAATGTGGTGAGAAAAAGTTAGCTAGGTAGCTAGCCGCTGGTTAGTTAGCTGTTAGCTTGTTAGCTGTACTGCTCATCACTAAGGGTTTTCCTTAAAACGTATTTTCCCATGATGCACCGGGACGAGCCGGCAACACACACGGCTTCTGTCAGAGTGACAGCGCCACCTAGCTGCAAGAATGAAGGCACAGCCGAGATAAATAAGTATAAATAGGACTCACAGTATGTACACGCAATAAGTTAGTAAGTAGCTAACGCACACGCAAACACGACCGCACACGCGCGCACACACACGCACACACAGAGTTATCTTTACGTTTGTGGGATTGATTGTAAAGTTTAATGGATTCTGGTTTCTGTTCTTCAGTTTCACAAAGTCGGTATTTTTATGATCATAAATGAAAATAAAACATCAGGAAATAAACAAATGAAAAGAATTGATTTCATAATATTTACTGAAAAGTAGCAACTTTTTGAAAGAAAAAATGTCAGAATTAAAGTGAAGACATTTCATCTAAAATCCTGTGAAAAAAGCCAAAATTAAACATAAAAGTCAGAATTTAGACTTTATATCTTTGAAATCTGACTTTATTCTCCAGATTAGGGGATAAAAGTCCAGATACCTTTTAATTCTGACTTATTTTGAAATTCAAATAAAAAAGACTTCAAAGTGTATAGTCCAAATTCTGACTCAGAAAAAAACATAATTCTAAATTTCATTTCAAAATTTGAAACAAAAGACATAATTCAGACTTAAGGTTGTTTCAGACTGAATTACTTCTCTAATGTTTGGTTTTAATCTGTGAAGTGTGTCTTTAAAAAGTAAAAGTTTAGAAATATGGCTTTAATTTGAAGTCACAATGGCTTTAATCACAACATTCTATCACAAAAGTCCAGATAGTCTAAATATGTTTTCTCTAATTATAGAGTTTTGAAAAACCAATCATTTTGACATTATTCTCACAATCCTGAAGATAGTCGTACAAATTCAAACTTTTATTAAAATTTTATCTTTAAAGTCATAAATCGGACTTTGATTTTAGAATTATGGATAAGAAAGTCAATCCAAGAAATAAATCTGAAATCTTAATTCTGACTTTGACTGTGAATTGAGGCTAATTTTGTCATTTCAAGTTAAAAAAGTAAATATTCTGAACAAATTCTGACTTTAGTCCCAAAATTATTTCAAAGTGACCAAATAGCCTGATCTCTTTTCCTTTGATCTCTTTTCCTTTGATCCTTGTCCTCCTTTGTAGCTGTTTTCAGACTTTGATCATACAAGAAGACAAAAGTCTGACTTAATATAAACTCTAGTTCAACACAGACAGCACCTAAAGCTTCAGTCTGTCATTAAAACCAAACTAACTCAGGTCTGAACCAGTGAAACCAGCTGAAGCTCAGAAACCAGGATCTGTGTGACTGGTTATTGCTGGTAGTTCTGCTGGTTCCATTAGAAATATAATCACACATCAGGAGGAAACATCAGCATTGTGCTTTAGGACTGACTGGCAGACAGCAGGGCAGCAGGGCATTGTGGGTAACGTAGTGCAAAAGGCAGAGGATGTTCCCTGATCTGATTGGTTGGATTGTCGCTCTTCACCGCTGGCTGGTGATTGGTCGGTGTTTGATTACAAAGAGCTGGGACGGCCTGAGTGACTGCACACACACACACACACACACACACACACACACACACACACACACACACACACACACACACACACACACACACACACACACACACACACACACACACACACACACACACAGGAAGACAGGCTGTCACAGCTGACCCCTCCCACTACTCAGAGGTCAGTGACCTTGTTCTCCACCAGGGCGGCGACCTGCTGTAGCCGATAGGCTAACTGCATCTTCTGACCAGAGCTGTCCTCGTCTAGAGACATGATGATCTGATGAAGGGAGGGGTCAATTACAATCACGTTCTCAATTGCTAAAGTTCAAATTCAGTTCATCACAATTACTGAGCCTTTGATAAATAACTTTAATAATAATGTTAGCTTTCTGTTAGCATCTCTAATGATAATGGGTCAGTTTTTAACCATGTCATAAATCAGCTGTAAATAACACTAAAAACACACATCTATCATCTCATTTAACTTGTTATGCTTCCTAATCAATGAAAATATAGGTTTTAATATTTATAGTGTGGGTGTCTGAGCCTTTTTTGTGTCAGTGTATCTTTAGAATTGCATTGTTTTTAAATGGTAAAATGTGGGAACGCTTGATATGAAACATAGCTTAATAATTAACATATGTGTAGAACTGTACATAGAACTGTAACATGGTTTATAATTGACAATTTTTATAGAATTTTCACGGCAATTACAATTACAAAGTCAATTATCTAAACTACAACATCACAATTTATATAATGACAGCAACAGATTTTTAAATTACAATTAAATTTATGCCATAACATTAATTAATTATCAATTACGCAATTACAATTACAATTGGCCCCAACCCTGGTTTGAAGCTTTAAATGACTTTGATTGGCTGTGCACGTCACATGACCAGCTGTGCATTACCTGGTCGTAGTATTTGTTGATGTATTTGTAGAGTTCATGGAGAGCAACAAGGTTGTTCATCTCTGACGTCAAACTCTGTAAACAGAAGAACAGACGGAGTGTTAATGTTATGATTAATTATCAACTTTGTCTCCTGACTAAATCTAAACTACGACAAAGGCAGGTGTGTGTGTATGAGTGTGTGTGTGTGTGTGTGTGTAACTGACCCCAGACAGTTCAGTCAGAGTGGAGTTCATCTCCTGATAACATCCTGACGCAGCGCTGTGGATATCACAGTAGTACCTGTAACACACACACACACACACACACACACACACAGTTGTGTAAATTACCGTAGTTCACACATATTTAAACCCATTCAAACATACTTAAATCAGTTCTTACATATTTAAACCAGTTCACACAAACATTAAAACCAGTTCACACTTGTTTACACCAGTTCTTGCACATTCAAACAGTGTAAACTGAGTGAATTGTTTCAAACTGGCTCAAACAACAGGCCCCGCCCACCTCTCCACCAGCTGCTTGTAGCGAGGAATCTCTCTGGCGTACAGCAACTTGTTGACTGGAGAGTCCTGATTGGACAGGAGAGAAATATGGTTATGGTGAGGTCACATGACTGCAGCAGTCCAATCACAGCGAGGAAAGCCTCGTACCCGCCCCACTTTGTGCTCTGACGTGGTGCAGGAGTCGATGAAGGTCTGAGCGATGACGGACAGGACCGCGTCAATGCTGTCACTGACCTGCACGTCCAGGACGAACTGAGGGTTCTTCAGGATGTTCACCCAGAACCGGAGAGGGAGGCTGGACAGGGACAGACAGGAACAGACATGAACAGACAGGAACAGAAAGGGATAGACAGGGACAGACAGGAACAGACAGGGATAGACAGGAACAGAAAGGAACAGACAGGGACAGACAGGGACAGACAGGAACAGACAGGAACAGACAGGAACAGACAAGGATAGACAGGGAAAGACAGGAACAGACAGGGACAGACAGGAACAGAAAGGAACAGACAGGGACAGACAGGGACAGACAGGAACAGACAGGAACAGACAGGGAAAGACAGGAACAGACAGGGACAGACAGGAACAGACAGGGACAGACAGGGACAGACAGGGACAGACAGGAACAAACAGGGACAGACAGAGAGGAGGGACACAAACTTAGCCTTTCCATTAAAGTAAAGGAGCTTTCCAGGTGTGTCCAGGTGTGTCCTCACCTGTTGGTCTTCCAGATGTGGACGGTCTCCGGGTCGTCAATACCGTGTTTTTCGGCCATGTCGTCCAGGAAGTCAAAAAAGAAGCGGACGGCGATTGGAGGAGGACGTTTAGTACTGAGGATCGCAACGAAGACGTCGTCCACAAACTTCTGCAACGTCCCCTAGAGACAGACAGACCAGTTCACACATGTTTAAACCAGTTCACACACGTTTAAACCAGTTCACACACGTTTACACCAGTTCACACACCTTTAAACCAGTTCCCACACGTTTAAACCAGTTCACACACGTTTAAAGCAGTTCACACACATTTAAACCAGTTCACACACGTTTAAAGCAGTTCACACACCTTTAAACCAGTTCACACACGTTTAAACCAGTTCACACACGTTTAAACCAGTTCACACACGTTTAAACCAGTTCACACACCTTTAAAGCAGTTCATACAGTTTAAACCAGTTCACACACCTTTAAACCAGTTCACACACATTTAAACCAATTCACACATGTTTAAACCAGTTCATACACCTTTAAACCAGTTCAGACATGTTTAAACCAGTTCACACACGTTTAAACCAATTCACACACATTTACACCAGTTTCCGCATGTTTTAACTAGTTCACACACCTTTAAACCAGTTCACACACATTTAAATCAATTCACACATGTTTAAACCAGTTCACACACATTTAAACCAGTTCATACAGTTTAAACCAGTTCATACACCTTTAAACCAGTTCACACAGTTTAAACCAGTTCAGACATGTTTAAACCAGTTCACACACGTTTAAACCAATTCACACACATTTACACCAGTTTCCGCATGTTTTAACTAGTTCACACACCTTTAAACCAGTTCACACACATTTAAATCAATTCACACATGTTTAAACCAGTTCACACATGTTTAAACCAGTTCACACACATTTAAACCAGTTCATACAGTTTAAACCAGTTCATACACCTTTAAACCAGTTCACACAGTTTAAACCAGTTCAGACATGTTTAAACCAGTTCACACACGTTTAAACCAATTCACACACATTTACACCAGTTTCCGCATGTTTTAACTAGTTCACACAGGTTTAAACCCTATCCCACAGTGTAAACTCAGTGAATTGATTCAAACTGATTCAAACATCTGGCCCCTCCCACTTCTGCACCAGCTGCTTGTAGCGTGGAATCTTACATTCAAACATCTGTTTGCAACCACTCAGTTAACCACTTTAATTCAGGTTAAATATGTGGAAACCAGTTTAAACCAGTGGGAAACACATGTTGACACGTTTACACACAATGGAACAGACAGACAGACAGACAGACAGACAGTTCGGCACAGACAGGTGTCCCAAACCTTCATGGAGAGGAGGCGTGTCAGGTAGATCTCAGGTATAGCTTTAGCTCTCTCTCTCTCCCTCAGGCTGCTCTTCCTGTGTTTGGGAATCTCTGGATCTTCACTGCTCTTCACCAGGTGCCACAGACGCAGACCTTCATCCTCCTCTCCCTCCAACATGGGAGTCTCTGTGGACACACACACACACACACACACACACACTTTGAGTGTCTCTGCCTCTATCAGGACATCTGTCAGTCAGAATGAAGCTGAATACAGTCTGTGTGTGTGTGTTTGTGTGTGTGTGGGTGCGTGTGTGCGTACTCTCTCCAGTCTGAAACACTTGATTAACTCCGACTCCTGAACTCTGACATCGAGGAATCAGAGCCACTGTGGCTCCATCAGGAACCTGAGGAACGTTTATTAAAAAGAAGACAATAGACAATTATTACTACAGAAAGTATTAAATATAATATAATTAATATAATATAATATAATGCAATGAACTACAATGTGTTTTTAAAAAGATATCTTAAATAACAATGGATAAAAAATTATTATTTAATTGCTTAATATTATGTATTATTATTGAGATACAACAGGTGAGTAAGTGGGCGGGGCCAAAGATCTGATTGGTCGGTACCTTGTAGTGCTGCAGCGTGTTGAGTCGTTTCCATCGACCCTGAACCACCGCTGTGACATCATCATCTGATAGAGTCAGGTGACCTGCCTGACCAGAACGCCACTCTGTGACAGACAGACAGACAGACAGACAGGTTAGTCAGTAGCTGTGTTTCCATGACAATGGAAAAAAATTTACAAATTGATTTTTAAAAAAAATAAACACACACAATGAATGCAAAAACACAGAAAATGGCAACACAAATACACAAAATAACTCCTAAAACAACAAAAACTCACACAATGACCAAATATGTCTTCAAAAACATGCAAAAGGGCAACACTAATACACAAAAATACCAGAACAACTACAAAAATACACTAAAGGACAACAAATATACACAACAAGACTCCTTACAACAGTCTGCATTCCTTTGTTGTTTCACGTCTAATGTGACACTAGTCATTAATAAGTCTAATGCTAACAAAGGTCTGGGTCTCCTCTTCTGTCCACATGTACCGCGCCGCGTTTTCTCAGAGAGAAGTGGTCATGTGACCAGGTATGTCAAGACATGTGACGTATGTGGTCACATGACCACTTCTCTCTGAGAAAACATGTGACGTGGAATTGTGTTAAAAAGTGTTACCATAGCGATTTAACCATACATTCAATATGGAAACATCTGAAAAACCTCCTCATGGAAGAATGAAAACTTTTTGCAGATATCGGAGTGTTTTTTCCAAATACAGGTGTTTCCAGACAGGTTCCTACCCAGGTCCAGGCTGTCAGCAGCTGGTCTCTGAGAGAATGGAGCTCCTCGGTAGACCTGGTCCAGGATCTTATCCTTTACCTAGGTCACAGCAGGCAGACAGGTGAGAGGTGGGATTTAGAGGGTGAGACAGGTGAGAGTTAGAGAGATAACCAGGTGTTTACCTGTGTGATGGTGTCTGTATCCAGTACTTTAACAGGACACGGCTGAACCTCAACTCCATTCTTCACCATCACTGTGAGAGTCTGAGACAGACACAGACAGGTGAGTTAAACCTGAGAATGAAGGACAGGTGAGTGCATGTTGCCATGGTTACTATAGTGCTGTAGTCGATGTCCTCTCTCAGCAGGTGACTATCGTTCAGAGTTCTTTTGGCCTTTCCTGTCACAGCGTCTACTGGACCTTTGTCCACCTGGTACTTTATGGCTCTGTAGAGCATGTAGAGAGGCTCCCCCGCTACGTCCTGACACACACACACACACACACACACACACACACACACACACACACACACACACACACACACACACACACACACACACACACACACACACACACACACACACACACACACACACACACACACACACACACACACACACACACACACACACACACACACACACACAAATAGAGGTGAGACAGGCTCAGGTAAAGACAGACACGTACAAGGGCAGGTAGTTACCTTAAGGAAGGAGTACAGGCAGATAGACATCCAGTTAGTCAGCATCTTCTCCACTACTGTCTCCGTCCTGACAGACAGACAGACATCAGCAGGACACTGAGATATGTTATTTGCTTAGATCAGGGGTGTTAAACTCATTTTAGTTCTGGGGCCAAATACAAAGCAATTTGATCTACTAGCCAAAATTGTTTGGAAAATGCAGCAAATATCAAAAAGAACTTAAAATAAATTTCCCTCTGTAGCAACACTGTTCATGACACGTCAATTTCAGTCTGACACACTCATCAACATTCCCACTTCAGTACATCATCCCAACATTCATGAATACTGTTTACTTCTGTTTTTCTGTGATACATACACACATACATTTGTACAAATAAAACTCTGTATTTAGCAGTTAACATTTCTTTGTGCAGGGGTGCTTATCTTTTGTGTGTGTGCGTGTGTGTGTTGCAGGTACTACTGTGATATCCACAGCGCTGCATCAGGATGTTATCAGGAGATGAACTCCACTCTGACTGAACTGTGTGGGGTCAGTTATACACACACACACACACACACACGCACGTGCACGCGCGGTGACAGGGGAGAGAGAGAGCTGATCACTTCTGCTTTTACAGTTTAAATGATCAACTTAAAGAGTTATTAAAGGATGAGTTCACTCAGAATGTAGGTTTATTCAAGAAGTTAACCACTTTAATTTTTCCCCGTAAATTGAGGAAGTGTAGTACAGCCCTCCGCTACAGCCATCTCACTGTAGTGGGAGGGAGGGGCTGCTGCCTCGGCTACAGACAGTGATGGACGGGAGTTCTCGCTTGAAGTCACATCATTTACATTGATTTTAAATGTAGTCTAGTCACTCCCGTTGCGTTTGATGTGAAGGCACCTTTATCCTGATAATTTCTCTGCGTGAGATATACATGGTGTGGCGTGTGAGCATGTGAACAGGTTGAAATGCGTGAGACACGCAATGGGAAGGGAGCACGTTTTTTTTTTTTTTTTAATGGATACATAAATGAGTTCAGAAAACATAAGCCAGAGATTTCTTACAAAAGTATTTAAAATAAGTAAATTAAAAGCTAAATCTGCAGAGGCGGGTGCTGTGGGCTGAACTGAAGAAGGGAACATACTGTAGGAGGGGCCTTGTCCCTAGGCGGAGCCACGTCCCCTCAAGCAAAACAGCAGGAAAATGGCTGCTGGCAGGAGAATCAAAAACTACTCAAAACTACGTGAATCAATCTGAGAAACACTAGAGGAATGTTTTTCAGGAGGGAAAGACACACTAACATGATATAAAGCTTGACAAAGTGATTTTGACATAATACCCCCCTTTAACATTGAAAATGACTGTAATCGTGTGATATAAGCACTGGGAAAACTGTGCGTACCTACAAATAATGTTGACTTTCATTTACACAATGATTCATGTTTTCTCTGCAATTTTGACTTTCTCCTGTGGGCCAAATTAGATGCTCCAAAGGGCTGGATTTGGCCCCCGGGGCATGAGTTTGACACATGTGGTTTAGATAGTGAAGCCTATGTATTTCACAACTTACAGTGTCCGTACTAGTCCGTACCTCCTCCGTCCCCTGTCTCACTGTGTGGTGTGTGTGTGTCTGTGTGCGTGTCTGTACGTACCGGCGCAGCATCAGTTTGGGGTTCTTGTCCACGTAGAGCTGGACCAGGTCCTGGAGCAGACTCTTCATCACCTCAGTGAAGAACTCCAGCTTATCGTGGAGAGCCAGAGTCAGGAGGCTAGCTACGTAGCCCCGGTCCCTCTGAGAGAAGCTCTGCTGGGCCTCCAGAGTGTGTATAAACTACACACACACACACACACACACTCAGGTAACAGGTGAGGTGTGTGTGTGTGACAGCAGTGGGGTGTGCTCTCTCTTACCCTGGTGAGGAACAGGCGGTTGTTGAGCAGGTTGCTGAGCTGATGTAGACCCTGTTCCACCGTTAGACGACGCGACTCAGGAAGGTCCAGTTGTCGACTCAACGGCGCTGCCTGCTGGCCAGGGAAGAAGACGCGCTCTGCATAGGTCCTGTAGTCCAGCAGGGGGAGCCCCGGGCCTCCCACGTCACTGCTGAGGTCCATCATCTCCGTCATCAGGTCTGAAAAAGACCAGGAAGAGCGTGATGCCTTCAGGGACGGCTGGGACGGTTGAGACCTGATGGTGTGTTTGAGTGTTATGTTTGTATGTTAGTGCTCTTTTGTGTTGATATGTTTATATGTTTGTGTGGTTTGTGTGTTAGTGGTGCGTTCAGGTACCGGTGAATTCCTTCCGACACTGATCACCCACGTTGATCTCTAAAGTCTCCAACTGCAGAAGAACCTTCTTATAATCTCTGAGAGCCTGTTTACTTTTCCTCCTGAAGAAAAAACAGACATCAGCACATTACCAACCTCAATGTGACAGACAGACAGACAGACAGACGGAGAGGTCCCCACCTGTACATGAGGATGATGACCAGCACTGATAGGATGATAACTGCTGCTCCCGCCCCCAATCCAATCTGAGCAGCCAATGGGACGGGAGGAAGCAGGGAGTC
The DNA here is from genome assembly GCF_900634775.1 of Gouania willdenowi. Taxonomy (NCBI): domain Eukaryota; kingdom Metazoa; phylum Chordata; class Actinopteri; order Blenniiformes; family Gobiesocidae; genus Gouania; species Gouania willdenowi. Next base: position 39,003,463 of record NC_041050.1, on the reverse strand, counting down.
ACTGTCGTACTGGACCAATCCCAGATCGGCCTGCAGGTTCCCCATGAACACCTGGGAGAGACGGACAGAGTGAGACAGACATGGAAAGATGGACAGGGTGACACGTACAGGGTGAGACGGACATGGTGAGATTCAAACTCGTCACCTTCAGGCTGGGCAACTCGCTGCTGTCGTCTGTGCTGATTGGCTGAACCTCTGGAGGCTCACAGTACAGGTGAGTGCTGTCCAACGTCTTCACCTCACACTGTCCGTCCCCCAGACGGGCTTTCACCTCCTGTCTGTCCATCGCACGAGTCAGGTCCAAACCCTGAAAAGAGTCAGAGGAATGTTAGAGGACTGAGGAAAGACAGACAGACAGACAGACAGACAGACAGAGGTCAGAGGTCGTACCTCCACAGCGATGACTCCTCCTGCTTTAAATCGATACGGAACATCTGGAGCTTCTCGATTCAAAGGAAAGAACTGAGGGTTTGGAAAGTAGGTGAAGCTTCTGCCCTGAGAGACAAACAGGAGAGAAAGAGACAGGTGAGGGACAGACAGGTGAGGGACAGACAGGTGAGGGACAGACAGGTACCTTGATGCTCTCAAAGTGAATGCGGACATTGTCCAGCTGAAACCAAACTCCTCGAACTTTAACGTCCGGCGTCACGGCCGGAGTGGGACATGTCATCTGAGAGAAGGAGAGGATGGAGCAGCGCTCGGACACCTGAGGACAGACAGACACGCCCACAGACCGTTAGGACATGCCCACAGGCCTCTGATTGCCCGCCCTGTCTCACCGTTGCCATGGTGCTGTTAAACACCAGCTGTTGCCGGGCGCTCAGGAGAGCCAATCGTCTCCTCCGCTTCACTCTCTCCACCTCCACAGGCTCCACCCACACCGATATCAAAGGCTTCTGCACCGCGTCCAGGTTGCTCCCCGTTACCATGACGACACGCCCTCCGCTGTGGACGAGACAAGGCAACGCTAACGTGAAGATGAGCTGAATGACGACAAAGCGGCTGCAGCCGTAAGATACGTACGCGTAGAAGCTCTCTGCCGGCACAGCGTCGGTGATGACAGGGTCGTCAAGATAACGGAACCTCATGTTGGGAACGGTTCGCTCGGCTTTACCGAAGAAAACGCGAACTAGGACGTCACCGGGAGCACTGGAACCAGTCTGACACACTAAGGTGGAGTCGCTCACTTCATCCACACTGACAGGAAGACAATATTATTATTAGTTACTCATGTTGCAGGGCTGTGTGATCATTACCAATACTACTAGCATTAGCATTATTAGCATTGGCATTAGCATTGCTAGCAATAGCATTATAAGCATTAGCATTGTTAGCGGCACTCACGTTACAGGGCTGTGTGATCATTATAAATACTATTAGCATTAGCATTATTAGCATTATTAGCATTAGCATTATTAGCATTAGCATTATTAGCATTAGCATTATTAACATGAGCATTGTTAGCGTCACTCATATGTTACAGGGCTATGTGATCATTATCAATACTATTAGCATTAGTATTGTTAGCATCACTCACATGTTGCAGGGCTGTGTGAACATTATCAATGCTAGTAGCATTAGCATCATTAGCATCACTCACATGTTGCAGGGCAGGCGTGATCATTATCAATGCTATTAGCATCATTAGCATCACTCACATGTTGCAGGGCTGTGTGATCATTATCAATGCATTTAGCATTAGCATAATTAGCATCACTCACATGTTACAGGGCTATGTGATCATTATCAATACTATTAGCATTAGCATTGTTAGCATCACTTACATGTTGCAGGGCTGTGTGAACATTATCAATGCTAGTAGCATTAGCATCACTCACATGTTGCAGGGCAGTGTGATCATTATCAATACTATTAGCATCATTAGCATCACTCACATGTTACAGGGCTGTGTGATCATTATCAATACTATTAGCATTAGCATCATTAGCCTCACTAACGTGTTACAGGGCTGTGTGATTAGTATTAATACTATTATTATTAGCATTAACAATATTAGCATGTTAACATCACTCACATGATGCAGGGCTGGGGGCCCAGGAAGGCGCTGAGGTCTGTGGTCTGACCAGTCAGTAGTTGTCGTCCTCTGATGGTCAGCCTGGTTCCTCCAGAGACCGGACCTTTACCAGGGACCAGGTCCAGGAGCTTGGGGTCCTGAGGGTAGAGCACAGTCAGTTACCATGGTAACCAAGTCAGTTACAAGAGCCTGACTTTCATTAATTAAAGACACAAAACACTGAAAAGTGTTTCACATTGTCTCTGACTATGTTTTTGTGACGTCCGACCTGATAGGTGAAAACCTGTGATGACCGCCCCGGTAAAGTTGTTCCCACGGAAACCAAAACAGGCCCCTCCCTCTGTTTACCACTGGGCTGAAGCTCACAAACAACCCTGGAACACACACACAGCTTACTGAATCAACAACAATAATATTCATAAAAACAACAACATTAATGATCATATTATTAATATTGATAATAATAATAATTTAATAAAATAAAATAAAAATAACGCCACCTGGTGGAGATCTGGTATCCTTCAGGCTGCGGTGGACACTGAACACCTGCCACTGTGACTCCGCCCACCACATCCTGGTAGCTCATGCCCAGGTTGGACCCAGTGATGGTCACCTTGACTCCGCCCTCTAGAGGCCCAGAGACAGGCAGCACCTGAGGAGGACAGGAGGGTTACAGCCTGGTAACCATGGTAACGGATCACTAATGTTGGAGAGCTCACCTGAGTGATCTGAGGAGGCGGGCAGGTGTCAGCGGGGGCGTCACCACATGATTGGTTATACACGCAGCTGGGGGCGGGGCTTCCGGGGCACCATACACAGCCGTACTCAGGAGGAACTGCCCTGCACTGTGAGCAATCTGATTGGCCGGCTGAGCAGTCGTACAGCTGGACTAAAACACACACACACACACAACTGACATGTCTGTGTCTGTGTGTGTGTTTGGACAGACAGGATGGACAGACAGGATGGACAGACAAGTGAGTTCTTACGTCTGAGTCCAGGTGAGGTGTCGATGCGTCTCTGTCCTCGTCTCAGGAAAACAGGAGCAGAATACTGGAGATGACTGACAGACACACGAAACTACACACACACACATATACACACAGACAGAGGGTCAGTGTGTGTGTGTACCTGGTGTGTGTGTGTGGGTGTGTACCTGGTGTGTGTTACAGGTAAATGTGTATGTGTTGTCTCTCTCTCTCCTCACTGCTGCCGTCAGGTTGAACTGAACTCCTTGGATCTCGACCACACACTCGTAGTCTGCCTCGTCCTACACACACACACACGCGCACACACACACGCGCACACGCACACACACACACGCACACACACTGACAGGTCTGTAGTTTGAATCCCTGTGTAGGTGAACGTGTCCTCACTGTGTAAAGGTCCAGGTTTCGTCCCCTCAGCACCACAGTGGTGCTCAGACCCAAAGGTACTAAGGCAGAGCTCTGTAGGCCAAAGACTATAGGACAGGAGGAGTCTGTAGAGTCCTGGAGACACACACACCATTAGAGACACACACACACACACACAGACAGACAGTGACAGACGCTCTCACCCGGTGGTTGAGAATGATGTGCTGGTTGGGGCAGCTGTGGTTGTTGGTGCAAAGCTGATCCAAAGGACACCAGTTACACCTCCACACACTGGTGACACACTGCACACACCTACACACACACACACACACACACACACACATCCGTCAGAACTCTGATGTGGCCTTGGTTTTTGTTGTTGTTTCACCCTCCGGCCAGTTAGCATCGTGTGTGTGTGTGTGTGTGTGTGTGTGTGTGTGTGTGTGTGTGTGTGTGTGTGTGTGTGTGTGTGTGTGTGTGTGTGTGTGTGTGTGTGTGTGTGTGTGTGTGCGTGCGTGCGTGCGTGTGTGTGTACTGAATGATCACACTGAGCACTCAGAGCAGTAGCTGTTAGGCTCAGACTGGTCATCATGTTATCTTGTGGTTTCTGACTCACTGAGTGTTTGTAACAGGTGGTGTTTAGGGTCGACTGGTGATCATGTTATCTTGTGATGCTGTGAAATTTGTAAATGAAAGCAAACACAGAGGGACAGCCCTGAAGCTTCACCAGTTAAAACGGTGACCAGTTGAACCGATACACCTGCAGATCATTAGTGAAACTGAGACCAGGGTCTTACTGGGAGTTCTGGTTCAGACGACTCACGGCGCCACAGTCGTAGAACGTGATGTTGCCCGTGGTGATGGTCACATGACCAAACATCAGTGACACAGGGAGGGTCATGTGATCTGTGAGAGATGAAGAAATATGTGAATACTCGTGAAACTGTAGAATTACCTTAGTCGTCAAAACAAAAACTTGTTGAAGTATTTGAATAAATATGTATTTTCTCTAAATTTATCAGTTTGTAATTACAGATCAATTCCAAACTGATCAATCCATCCTCAGCACTAATCTACAGATAAATATATTTAGATATATTTGCTATTTTTCACACATGTTGATTAAACTTTATTCTCTACTCACCGCTTTCTGATGGCATGAGGGGGAGGAGCTCCGGCGCCGGCGACTGGCACGTGATGCTGGTTCCCATGACGACAGCCGGCAGAGGTGGGAGGAGCCCAAAGACGCAGGAGAGAGACTCTGCCACCGTGAGAGCAGGAAGCTGGATGACCGTCAGCGTTACCTTGGAGACGAACATGGTGACGTTCAGAGGTCGACACAAGCAAACAAACATCCTAAGAACATCATAAGCTCCACCCACCTGGGTCTGCTCTTCTCTGCTCTGATTGGCCGGCGTCACGCTCTGCACTGTCACGCACCCATTGGTCGGTTCAAAGCTCCGGAGCCAATGGTTGGGCTGTGGGTGGCGCCGACACTCGTGTTTACGTGAACATCTGGAAATGTTAAATTGAAACGTCAACATGTGAGAAACATTTAAACATTTTTATAATTTAAACATCAATATAAAGATGGATAACTCACAAATAAATTATGATTATTTAGGAATTACATTACCATTAATGCACTATGAACTCATTAAAATTGCATTATTTAACCTGCGATTGCAAAAGAGAATTCAAAAGTTCTAGGTTATAATTACATTTGATTTTATGCTTTAGTTACTCTTTAAGATTAAAAATGAAACGTTTGAACTGCATTGTGGGAAAACATTCCTTGATTTGGTCTTTGAAAGGCAACAGAAGCTCCTGAACGAGTGAAGAACGTCTGCATTAAACCCAACCTGGCAACCCACACCTCCCTCAGTTTACAGCGTTATCGCCTCAGTCGAGTAAAGTAAAGTAAAGTAAAGTACTATAACTGTAATAGAGTAATAGTACTGATACTTACCGTCCCTCAAGGACACACCAGCCACAGTACGGGTCTCTGATGGACAGACACGACTGACAGTCTGTCTGTGAGTCACAAGACGAGATGGGGACCTTTGACAGCTAAGGACAGACAGGGAAGAGAACCTCAGCTTTAGAATCTGTAATGTGGCACTAATCTAACGTTAGAAATGATTAATGTGGCACTAATCTAACATTAAAATTTGTTAACGTGGCACTAATCTAACATTAAAATTTGTTAACGTGGCACTAATCTAACGCCGTACTCACGCGGCTGCTTGTTAGCACGTAGACATGGCGCTGCTCTCCGTCCAGCAGCAGATCGGCGCTCACTGATCCACCACCGTCCACCAACACACTGCCATAGAGGACACCAGAGGTGTCAGGACGCACCAGAACCTGGAGGACAAGGACCACATGGAGAGACGGGTTAGCATTTACAGCTTGGTATTAGTTCTTGATGTGTGACACAACGTCAGAAGATCAGGGCTCACAGCAGAAGTAATCATTGATTGGTTTGTTTTAGATTTCACTACCTCGGTCCTCAGAATCAGTCACAGAAAAACATGATGACCAGTCTGACCCTAACAGCAGCTGCTCTGACCTCTCGCTGTGATCAAAGGATGAGGCAACGCATAAAAACCATTTCTGGAGTTTTCACTGCTTTGATGAGCGTGTGGTCAGATCACGCCATTCATTCAGCACGCACGCACGCACGCACAGAGGAAGCTGGTGATTGGTCCAGGGATGGGACAACACAAACCAGGCCCACACTGGATTTCCGACCAATCAAATAAACAGCTCTCACACTGTTATTGTCTAATGTGTTTTGCTGTAGTAACACTCTGCTGCCACCAGGTGGCGCTGCTCCACTGGATAAAGGAAATCATTCTCCTGTAGGAATGTGATCCACATCCTGGGTCCTGGACTGACACTGGTTAACATCTAACCAGGGTAGATCACCATGGTAACTGATGCTGAGCAGAGCCGATTAAGTTATGGATTACAAATCAGCAAGAATCCAAAAATCAGCTCAATTAACAAGAGATCTGATTGGTCAGATCTGATCCACTTCATAACCTGGTCCAGACCAGGTTAGGTGTTCAGCCTAAGTTACCATGGTGATTTAGTCTCGTAAGAAGTTATCCAGCGTCGTAGTCCAGCACACACTCAATAAATCCAGAAAGTTAGAGAGAGAGAGGAAATCTAACTTCAGTGGACAAGCCATACGGTGAACAACAAGTCTGTGTGTGTGTGTGTGTGTGTGTGTGTGTGTGTGTGTGTGTGTGTGTGTGTGTGTGTGTGTGTGTGTGTGGTTAAACTCCAAAGACTGCAGTAAATTAATTTAAGACCAAGAGTTGAACCAGGACTTGAATCCAATAAGCCTGATTGTTACACACGCACACACACGCACACACATACAGGAAGCTTCAGGCAAGTCCTTCTGGATTCTTACCCACAATGCACCTACTGAAGTATGAGTGTGATCCCATGTGAGTAATACCCCCCCCCACAACAGACACACACGCACAAACACACACACACACCCTCGAGCTGCAGCCTGTTACACACAAAAAAAACACAAACAAACACAGAACAAAGCAGCTTGTAGCCTCCGGCTTTTCACCGACAGCACAATGTGTGTGTGTGTGTGTGTGCGTGAACAGGAAAACAGCTGATTCCTTCCTGAAGCTGTTGGACCGCAGACACACAGACATCTCCAAAGGAGGATCATTAACGACAAAACACCACAAAGAACGTCAAAGCTTTTAAAAACACACACACGCCCACAAAAACCAACAAAGGACTACAAGCGTCAGTAAAAAACAACACAAAACTAAAATAACCCACAAATCCACATGACTTTATTAGACAAAAACTAAATCAACACAAAAATGTACAAAAACCAGCGTGTGGTCATTGTGTGGTTGTTGTGTGTTTGTTTTGTGTGTTCACCTTGTGTAGTCGTCCCTTCTTGTCCCCCAGGAAGGCGATGGTGTGCCCCGACTCTGTCACCGTGGTAACAGCAGTCAGCTGGGTGGTGGAGGTGAAAGTGGGCGTGGCCTGGACGGGGAGGGCGCTGGCGATCGGGTTCGGTGTGTGTTCACCTCCACATGGATACTCAGAGAGGGAATCCTGCCACACACACACACACACGTACACACATCGTGACCACCTGACTCTGAGGCTCCGCCCCCGATGAAAATGTACCTTAAGTATTTGTTAGTAAATCAAACCTTGGGCAGTTTGAGGCACTTTGATGACACGGCGTACTCGATGTAGGCCTCGTCCTGTCCGCTGAGGCCCCGCCCCCCCTCCGTGTAGCACACTTCCTGTGCGTGCCGCAGCACGGCGTCCAGCTCTGCCATCTTATAGATGCACAGCGCAGAACGGCCAGTCGCCACGGGCGTGGATGCCTGTCCGGCTGCCATGACGACAAATAGGGCGGGGTCCCCCGAGTGCTCGCCAAGCCACGCCCCCTGAGCCAGGTTGTAGCCGCCGTGGCAGAGCAGCGGCGCCTCCACGTAGGAGTAGAAACTGCGGTCGGCGGCACAGAGCCGCGACGCGTACGTCCGGTACTCCTTACGGTGCCACATGTCACGCCGCGAGAACAGGAAGTAGACATGGTCGCCATGTGCAACAGCCTTGACGAAGTGGTTGTTGTACTCGGAGTAGCTCCCCACCACCAGCTTCCCAAGCTCTTCCTCCGTAGAGAAGGCTCTGCGCGGGGGGGTCACCGGGTGCAGGCGCCGCGTGGTGATTGGAGGAATGTCACCGGGGCCTCGGCTGGTGTAGCCACGCCCGACCAATAGGAGACGCAGCACGCCGTCCCCACCCCTTTCTCTACTGCTAATGACCACGCCCACCGTGGAAACGCGTGGGTCGTTAGCGGCGACGTACTGAGTATCCACAGGATTGGACGTTTGGTAGATGAGCGTAGAGATGTTGGACAGACTCCTGAGGACGCAAAGTAAACAACAACAATAACTAAAGGATGTAAACAACAACAACACAGAGACACACGACTGTTAGACAAACAGGATGTAAACAACAGTAAACAATCCTTACCTCTTGTCACAGATGCCCTGGTACAGCGACCCACACACAATCAGACTACCAGGCTCCGCCCCCTGAGCATGCTTCTCCCCCGGCTCCAGCAGCAGCAGCTTATTGTGGTTGTGGGTGCGCGTGGCCGAGGGGCAGTCCTGGGGGACGATGGGGGGAAGGCAGTCGGGGGAGTCCAGGTGAGGTCCCGTACGGACGTGGGACCTCACCTGGAGGTCGGGGGTTAGCTGGTACAGGTGGTCGACTCCGCCCACATACAGAAGCCCTGCCCCCGGGTCCAACAGCAGGTGAGAGAGCGGCGCCCCCTCCAACTCCGCCCACTGCAATGAGGTGTCAGCGGATTGAAGCTGAGAGGGTAAGAGGAGGGGCATCAGGAGGAGGGGGAGGAGCAACATGGCAGCTCCTCTTTACCTGGACGAGTGAGAGAAAGAAAGAGAGAGAGAGAGAGAGAGATAGGTTATCAATCTTAACTAATCAGTGTTTAGAAACCAGGAACTCAACGTTAAAAACCTTGTTCACACTGAGGCTAAATATCTCTGTTGATTATCCACCTTTACTTTGAAAGTTCTGAAAACATTTGAAGTGAGAAATTGACCAAGTAGAATATCAACTTGTGCTCATTTCATCCATAAAACTCACGTAGGCACAATTCACACATTTTCAGAGACCCTCCATTGGTCTACTGACTAAACTTCCTGTTAACTTCAAAATAAGAGCCCTATTTACAAAAGAGTTAAAAAACTAATGGAAGACAAGAAGAGATGCTTTTATTTTGAAAAGGGGATGCTTGATTTTTAGCTTAAAGCCGGTTCCAGAATCATTTTACATTCAGCTCCCAATGCATCATGGGACGGTTGAGTATGACTTGTGTGCCCACCGTGCACACTTAAAAAAAAGGTCCCCATATAGTTTACATCCTGGCTATTCTCACATACTCAATCTATTCATGCTGTCTAATGTGAACGCACTACATACTCATTGAGACGCCACACTTAGTATAAGTAGTGAGTAGTAGTATAGACCTACAGACTATAGACCTAGTGCGAGTAGTACGTTAGTATGAGTAGTACGTTAGTGTGAGTAGTACGTTAGTGTGAGTAGTACATTAGTACATTAGTATGAGTAGTACGTTAGTGTGAGTAGTACGTTAGTGTGAGTAGTACGTTAGTATGAGTAGTACGTTAGTGTGAGTAGTACGTTAGTGTGAGTAGTACGTTAGTGTGAGTAGTACGTTAGTGTGAGTAGTACGTTAGCATGAGTAGTACATTGGTATGAGTAGTATGTTGGTATGAGTACATTAGTATGAGTAGTAAGTTAGTATGAGTAGTACGTTAGTGTGAGTAGTACGTTAGTATGAGTAGTACGTTAGTATGAGTAGTACGTTAGTGTGAGTAGTACGTTAGTGTGAGTAGTACGTCAGTGTGAGTAGTACGTTAATATGAGTAGTACGTTAGTGTGAGTAGTACGTTAGTGTGAGTAGTACGTTAGTGTGAGTAGTATGTTAGTATGAGTAGTACGTTAGTATGAGTAGTACGTTGGTATGAGTAGTATGTTGGTATGAGTACATTAGTATGAGTAGTAAGTTAGTATGAGTAGTATGTTAGTATGAGTACATTAGTATGAGTAGTACGTTAGTATGAGTAGTACGTTGGTATGAGTAGTACGTTAGTATGAGTAGTACGTTGGTATGAGTAGTACGTTGGTATGAGTAGTACGTTGGTATGAGTAGTACGTTAGTATGAGTAGTACGTTAGTATGAGTAGTACGTTGGTATGAGTAGTACGTTAGTATGAGTAGTACGTTGGTATGAGTAGTACGTTGGTATGAGTAGTACATTGGTATGAGTAGTACGTTGGTATGAGTAGTACGTTAGTATGAGTAGTACGTTGGTATGAGTAGTACGTTGGTATGAGTAGTACATTGGTATGAGTAGTACATTAGTATGAGTAGTACGTTGGTATGAGTAGTACGTTGGTATGAGTAGTACGTTGGTATGAGTAGTACGTTAGTATGAGTAGTACGTTAGTATGACTAGTACGTTAGTGTGAGTAGTACGTTGGTATGAGTAGTACGTTGGTATGAGCAGTATGTTAGTATGAGTATGTTAGTATGGGTAGTACGTTAGTGTGAGTATGTTAGTAGTACTTTAGTAGTACGTTAGTGTGAGTACGTTAGTGTGAGTACGTTAGTGTGAGTACGTTAGTAGTACGTTATGATATCATTCGATTCAAAAGTTAAAAAAGAGAGTTACATAAAGGTTTGTCTTCAGTTAGAAGTGTAGAGTTCATCCCTCTTTATTTTCCTCCTCCTCCATCTCTCCGTCCTCAGAGAGTTTCTAACTCTGACTTCTTCAGACTCCCCCCCCCCCCCCTTCCCTCGTTCCATCTCAGAGGTTTTAATAAACTATTTTGCTGCTTCACACTTTCATCAGATGGTCGAACTGTAGCTGCCCGTGGTAACGTCTCCATGGCAACGCTGCCGTATCCATAGCAACCCATCCTCCGATGGATCGTTGGGTCTTTACGAGCGACTGCCGTCATCATCGTGTCCTGGTACATGGCGAGGTTCAGCGTCCGTGATTATTAAAGTCGTTTCTAATGTTTAATCATCACTGAAGCAGCTTTTTGATCTTTGAGCCTTTCATTAAAGTTAGACTGAAAAATAAAGAGTGAACAATGCAGCAGTGGTTGATTCTAGGATGTAATGATGATCTTAACTCCTTTCAATGTGAATACATAGATATCATATTTTGGAGAAAAAATACAGATTCTTATTCTTTTATTTAAAGTGTCAAGAATTTTCTCAACTAATATATTTTATCCTACTTACATTCTTCCAAACTGAACCATTTGAACTCAGAAACCAAAATAAACATTTCTTCATTTATCACCATGGAAAGTTAAACAATAATATATATATATATATATATATATATATATATATATATGACGTAGTCTAGTCTGTAGTCCAGTTTGTATGTCTGTGAGTCTGTAAGTCTATAGTCTGTAGTAAGAATGTGCGATATATCGCTGTTCACGATATATCGTCAAAAACAATCTCACCGGTAAGAATAGAAACTATAAATTCACATGTCGGAAATTAGCTAAGGCCACAGCCATTTGTCCCTTAATTTAGCCAAGAATGCCCATAAAAACTTTGTTCCAGGGGCCAAAATTGCCCCTGGAACAAAAACGTATTATTCTCTGGAGTGGAATGCTGTTCACGGCAGCGGAGCCTCCACGGTGTGCACCACACCTCCCGCCCCTCAGCCCCCCCACACACAGAGACGGCGGTGTTCGTCTCAGCTACCTGAAGCTGCCAAGCTGTGATACGTCATGAACCGCTACTTGGTTAAAACCAGACAACCAGTCCCCCGTGAGGCAGAGTGTCGGGGTTAGATTAGGGGGCCACATCCCGGCGGGGCGGTCTGGCTTGGCCTCTGGAGGGGGCCCTGGCTTTAAAGAACTGAAGCTCGTGGCGCGGGCGGCATCAGCATCTGGGGCGCCCGGGGTGGCGAGGTTGGGGTGCCTGGGGGCCGGCGGGGGGACTCCCAGCGGCCCCCTGGTGCCTTATGTGGCTTGGGGTGTGGTCGTTCGCCCTGGGCGGGCTGCTCCTGGTGCTGCATCCATTCCGGGTCCTCCTGGCCTGGGGTCGGGTCCTTGCTGGCTCTGGGCTCACCGGCGGGTGCCCGCCGGCTGCCCGTTCGGCGTGGCTCTGGTCGTCTGCTGGGCGTGGGCTTTGGCTCCTCCGCTGGGGTCTCGGGCGGGGGGCTCTCTGGGCCCTCCCCTCGGGGGGCTGGGCGCGGGGGTGTGGGTGGTGGTGGGGGGGTGGGGGGCTGGGGGGCCTGGGGGTTGGGGGTTGGAGTCGGTGGCGTGGTGCGCTGGGTCCTTGGCTCCTTGGGGGCTTTTCGGGTGTGTATGGGGGGGGCAATGGCAGCCTCTCGGCTTGGGACCTTGGGGGCGTTCGGGGGGCTGCTTGGCCGTGGGGTGGTCGCCGGGGGCCCCTAGATCTCTCGCTCTTTCTGCTGGCCCGACTGCTTCTTCGGGCCCGGGGGCGGCTCATGGGTTTTGCAGTAGCGGCTCTTGGAATCACATTTGTCATGGACGCACCGGCCTCGGGCTGTGGGATAACACTCATACTGGGCTCAACCATAGACACGTTGTTCCCAAATACCTGTTTTATGTAACTTCCACTCACTTCCTCCTCTGCTCACAGCCACCATCATTATTCCTAAGCCGCACACTGGTCACCAGACTGGCTTGATAACACAACAATAAGCACAATATACACAACCACAATTTCACATCACATCACTTGAAACTTATTGATTATTCCCCACCCATTCGTTTTCCTATCTTGTATCCCTCCTCCCTGTTAACTCCCCCCCCCCCCCCCCCACCCTGGTGTAACACTGCCCTCTCTCTTTTACATCCTCCCTTTAATAAAGTATTTACCCTTCCCTAGGGAGGGCTGGTGATGGTCACAATTATGCAATGAAATAAATTCATTTATTTAATTGCAATAATAAAATATGCATTGCTGTTAAAAGATTGCACTTCTTGTAGTGTTAACCTTCAACAGCATGTGCAAACAAGGTGAAAAAAAAAAAAAAAAAAACCAGACAACCATCCAACAAAGTGAACCAATCCAAGTTCCTCCGTCAGATCCACCCAAACACGGGGAAAGCTAACTATGCTAAGCTAACCCACCGACACACAGACTGGGCTAAGAGCTAACGCTAACCACTCCATATAAGGACTCGACCAAGTAAGAACATGTCTTACTTTCATAAAACCACAGAGAACCATCGATTTGTTTATGGTCAGATTTAACACTTGTATGAAAGGATAAAAGCTAAACATGTCACACGTTGTGTGACATAAATATTAACATAATGTTAATGTCACTATTCATTCGTCCCAACTTGTGAAACACAATATTTTTTAATTATATTTCTTGTGTTCACAGACAAAGCTGGTCCCATTAGACTAATGTAACTATTGATATTAATAAACCTAAATATAATGAATGATTAAATCATCAGCTTGATTTGGTTTAATTATAGGAAATCAGAGAAATATTTATTAACCATAACTTTATGTAACTCATAAGATAAATGAAACAAGATTCAGCAACAATAAAAACACTAATGACGTTATTTTTGCTTTTCATGTGCTTTTTTTTTTTAGAAAACAATTTCATTTAAAGTGAGGAAATAAATAAATTAAATACAATAACACAAATAGAGTGACCCACATGCACTAATATATTTCATAAAATATCAGCTCATGAACTCTGAGTCAGCAGTTATTGTAGCCTTTTTAATGTGTCTAGTGTTGATGTATTCACATTTATTTGTGTTTGTAATGAACCTGTTTACACTTTAAGTTGGGATTTGTTTTATTTATTTATCGTGATGTTTATCGTCATCGTGATAAATACCAGAAATTATCGGGATAATTTGTTTAGTCCATATCGCCCATCCCTAGTCTATAGTCTGTAGGTCTATAGTCTGTAGGTCAATAGGTCTGTAGGTCTATAGTCTGTAGGTCTATAGGTCTATAGTCTGTAGGTCTATAGTCTATAGGTCTATAGTCTGTAGGTCAATAGTCTGTAGGTCTATAGTCTGTAGGTCTATAGTCTATAGGTCTATAGTCTGTAGGTCTATAGTCTATAGGTCTATAGTCTATAGGTCTATAGTCTGTAGGTCTATAGTCTATAGGTCTATAGTCTGTAGGTCTATAATCTATAGGTCTATAGTCTGTAGGTCTATAGTCTATAGGTCTATAGTCTGTAGGTCTATAGTCTATAGGTCTGTAGGTCTATAATCTATAGGTCTATAGTCTGTAGGTCTGTAGGTCTATAGTCTATAGGTCAATAGTCTATAGGTCTATAGTCTGTAGGTCTATAGGTCTGTAGGTCTGTACTGGTGCTCCTCACAGACACACGTTGCCATGTCAGGATGTTTTCCTCTATTTCTATTAAACAGGACGTAATGACTGAGGAAAGAATGTGCTACAGTTTCTCACACAAACATCTATTCATCTCTCTCTCTCTCTCTCTCTCTCTGTCTGACTTATGCTCACTCGCCCCTCCCTCCCACCAAGTCTGAAACTCCCAGTGAACAGTTTCTGTTTAACTCATCCCAGTGCATGCTGGGAAACACCCCGAGAGGCCTCAGGACATTACCATGGTAATAGTGAACATCCTAGATCTCTGTCTGTCTGTCTGTCTGTTAATAACTGCTGCTGCTCAGCTGATGGAGGAGATTCATCTATAATTCATACAGTGGAGCGGAGCTGTCAGGGAGCGAGGAAGAGGAAGAGGAAGAGGAAGAGGAAGAGGAGGAGGAGGAGTGAAAGTATGGAGAGGTGAGAGGAAGGACAGGGGAAATCAGGCTGAGCCGCGGGCGTCGTTGTAGCGTCAACTCGCAACACCTGCTCTACGCCTGTAGACTGAACCCAGGGCTGAGAAAACCCACTAGAGATGCTTCACCTGCTTCATCCAATCACTGCAGCTCTCACACGCTTTCAACCAATCACAGCCTCCCACTGTTACTTTAGACATTAGTTTAATTTGTAGTCTTCTCTCTAAAATGCAACTTAGTTTTAGTCAAAATTTAGTCATCATTACTAATTTAGTTATAGTCTAGTTTTAGTCATATACATAACGTCAATAATTTAGTCGACTAACTCTGTGACAGATACAGTCGACTAAAATATAAAGAATGTGTGTATGTATGTATTCACTTGATAAGTGTTATAAAAATAAGTATGTAATAATAATAATAATAATAATAATACATTTTATTTGTAATGCAACAATAATACACAACTTATATTAAAATGTGTGTTATCATAAAAATGTCCACATTTTGTATGTTTTATCATAAAAAAATCCCTCATTTTGTAAGTGTGTTATAAAAAATGTCTCATTTTATAAGTGCGTAAATATCCTCGCACACACACGTTCCAGTTTTCTCATGGGTCTGTTCCCCGCTCGCCCCTCCTCGTTCTCTCTGTATGCTAATGAAGGACGGCTCCTTCTAACGCAGTGAGGTGGTGGTTACACGCGCGCACGCACACACGCACACACACACACACACACACACACACACACACACACACACACACACACACACACACACACACACACACACACACACACACACACACACACACACACACACACACACACACACACACACACACACACACAGCTGACTCCCACTCTTCAAAGTGATGACACACACACACACCTGCGAGCGTGTATTTGAACGTCTTTGTTCGTCTCTCTCTCTCTCTCGTCCTACTTTCAGGTTCTACCCTGGAGCCTCTGAGCCAGGCAGGAAACGCTGACCAACACTGAAACCTCTGAAATCCTCCATAACTTCACCACAGCTTCTTTCTCATTGTCCTGATGTGAACTTTGATCTGGTTTTAGTGAAACAGTGACAGCAGTGTTCAGAGTCATTAACTCAGCTCCATCTCTGTCTGTCAGTCAGGACCAAAGAACCAATCAGAACCACCCATCCCTCCTCAATGATACCAGACCAGGATCCCTGTTAGTCTGGACACAAGAGAAGCTCAGAGAAAACCCAAACACACAGAAAACACCTTGGAGAAAAACTGAGATAGAGCAGAATTTAAAATCTGATTGTAGAAAAACTGAGCATAAATGGAGAACAACAAAACTCCAAATTGGTCTATAGACATTTACAAATTGAGTCTGCTGAATTACTGTCAAATGGTAAATGCCATGAATTTGTATTTCAATTAAAAATTCAATCAATAAGGTTAAACATCAGCCGCAAAATAACAAAAAGCTTGAACAATTTCTACCACTGAGGGATGAGTGAAAACGTCAGTCTGGTTACGTCTAAACCCTGCAGGTCTCTGACATCTATGGCCACAGGTCAGCTACTGTATGCTTTTATTTATTCATGGAACAGAGCAGTATTTACTGTCTGGATAATTTCAATCTTAGATTAATTCATCTTGTTGAATATTACATTTTGGATTTTAATTATTATTTAAAGCTTGATTAATAGATTGTGTGTTGTGTTCAGACACGTTAACACAATGCAAGGGTAGGTGTGTCCCACACACACACTTTACTGTACATGTGTTGCCTTCTTTGTCTTCTCTGTCTTTTTTCCTTTTTTTCAGGACACTTTTCTGCCTGTTTGGCTTTATTACACACAAATGCACACATAGACACACACACACACACACACACACATACACGACACACACACGTGCACTCACACAACCACACTCATACACACTCCCTTGGTGAGCTCATGAATATTTCCCGTAGTTTGCTGAGACGAAGACAGTTTGATATCATCCAGTGTATGACAACACACACACACACACCACACACACACACGCACATTAAATCCCAGTGGGACGTGTGTGTCTCTTTGTGCGTCTCATAGATGTTGTCAGCTGTTGTCACAGCAGTGAAAAACGCCATTTCCCCAAACTTTTATTTTCCCTGTCTTTGTGAGTCACACACACTCATGCAGACGCACGGCACGCACACGCACTAATTACTATCATCCACAGAGGAGAGCAATTTGTTACCACGGTGACGAGGCTCATCGCCACGGCAGCTCAATTATCAGTTAGAACACAAAGACGCTGATGTTCGCCCCCTGGTGGAGCAGCAGGTACAAACATAGAGAGCTAGAAACAGCTAACGGTTTATAAGACGCTGACAGACAACCAAAGTCACACAGTGAGAGGCTCAGAAGTGATGTTCTGATACACACAAATATCTCTGACTGAGAACGAAACAAAACGCAGAACACTCCCACTTTTCCTACAATCTGGTGCATGTAACTCCCGCCAAATTCAGCCAAACAGAAACAAAAATGTCAGAAGCATCACAATGACCATGAAGGAAAACTATTTTAATTTAGGTAAACGTTATGTGGAGATGAGAATCAAGAGCTGACAGCTGATGCAGTGGCCAAACGTTAATGTATTTTACAAAATCTACAATCTGTATAATGTGACGAAGCAATAAAATAATGAACATGTATGTGAACTGTCTCATAAAAATAAAGATTTTGTAAAATATATTAACCACATAATAGATAGCCACAATTACACTAAAATAATGCACCAAAAGCCACCATATAGCAACATTTTTGCTAAATTCTCCAGGGGGAGAATGCCCCTTGATCCCCTTAGTTGGCGCGTGCAGGCGTTGCTTCAGTGATTTCTTGCAGTGAGTTGTAGCCTTCTACTTTTTTTTTTTTTTTTTTTATAGCCTTTTACTTTTATTTATAGCCTTCTACCTTTTACTTTTTTTTGGGGACATCACTGAAAGCCTGAATAAGAAGAAGAACCGTTTCTTCTGAAGAAACGGTTGGAATCAGCTGTGTGTGATTTTTCAGATATACTCGACAAACGATTAGATTCAAATCCCAATTTAAAAAGAAAAAACTAAGATCAAAGATTAGTATGTAATGACGCACTTTAACTCCTTTCAATTTCAATACATAGAGATCATATTTTGGAGATTCTTATTCTTTTATTTAAATTGTCAAGAATTTGTTAAACTAATATATTTGCTTTTCATAACCATCTTACAAACTGTTTGAACTGTTTGAACTCATAAACCTAAATAAATTGCACATTTCTTCATTTATCACCAGGTAAATCTAAACAAAATAATAATAATAATAATAATAATAATAATAATAATAATAATTTTAAACATGAATTCAAAAGATAAGAACAAAAATTACATATTTTTTTACGGTGTGTGTGTGTGTGTGTGTGTGTGTGTGTGTGTGTGTGTGTGTGTGTGTGTGTAATTTCAATGGTTATTCCACGGGTTCGGGTCAGGTCCTGACGTTGGGGTAAATCAGGTAAATTTGTTTCTATTAGTGCAAGAAAAGACGCACAAACAAATGCTGACTCACCTCTACATGCACGTGCACAGATGTGATTTGGTTGAAACTGGTTCAGGCTTAAAGAAACATCAGCTTTATTTGGGCTCTGTCGGCTCGGGTCAGGTCTTGTTTTTTTGGTCTGATTAAAGTTCTCTTCTCTCCGCTGCTCGTGGTTCAGTCTAAACAAGCGTCACTAAAACAGTACCAGCGCCCCCTATTGTTTAATCAGAGTACTGAAGCACATACTGAACTTAATCACCTCTGATTTACATACAGTAGATTTTTAGCTGATTTAGGATCTATCCTCACATCCCTAAAAATATGCCTCAGAAAGTTGCTGTGACCAGGCATTACATCATCTCTCCACAACAGCATCACCCCCCCCCACATTTTAATCAAGACCCACCCATGTGCTACCACATGAACTCTTAAGCCCCGCCTACAGGCTGCATCTTCAAAAGGAAGTCACTGTTCTCATGCTGCATTCAATGACACTCAGAACTCTGGGTTTATGGACTGGGGGTCGCAACCTGGAGGCGGAGCTCCTTCACGGTAAAGTTAAACTTCCTATAAAAAGAATTAGTTTGACGTCTAGTAACAATGATGGCACCTGTGCAGAGCCACATGTTGGTGGTAAAACAGTGATTAAAAGCATTTTAATGGTAAAAACTTTAGAAATATTCACTATGGGATCTATTCTCCCATCTCGACTTAAGCGCTGTTTGCGCGCCTGCAGTTACGCACTTCTCTCCTATGTGTATTATCTGGTCCAGGCTACTGACACGCCCACTGCGCGTAAGGAGACCAAAAGCGCGTATGTGTGAATGAAGGCGGGCTTCATTCCATAATACACAGTTTTAAATATAAATAGTTTAAAACAACCTGAGCTGAGCCTCATTAAAATATGTGTGGAAACAGTTTGTGTTCCATCCTCATCTGCATATGACAGCTTGTTTCACTCTGTAGTGGATCAAACTGTGACTTCACGTTGGACATAATATGAAAATAGTTGAATCACTGTGACCAACGTGGACAGAAGTCTGTGTCTGTCATAGTTTGAATTCATCGTGCAGCAGCAGCTGAGTGATCACAGCTGCTGCTGCGCGACGCACAAGTCCGTGTGGCTTCAAATGTAACTAAGTCCATATTTCTAATGTTATATAATGTTTCACCTTATGGGGGCGCTGCACTTATTCCAGGGTTAGAAGAACAGAAGAGGAAAAGGACTGACTTGAAAGGGAACGGCCACATTTTAGGGCTGCTCCACCCACAGTGCGTAACTGGGATGAAGGCGTGCAGCGACACTCTTAAGTACAGGAGGAGAATAGCATACAGTCAGAAACAGTGCCACTGCGTAGCTTTTTGGACTTACGCACATGGGAGAATAGAGCCCTATGTTCACAAATTATTTACCGCTGCTGCTGTGGAACACAGTACTGCAGGCTTTTTTTTTTCTGTTTTTATGATTTTAAAATGCATTAAAAATTATTTTATTTTATATTTTGTACTTGTTTTAAAGCCTTTACATGAATCACTTTGAATGCTCTGTTGCTAAAACATGCTTCATAATGTGGCCTTGATTTGTTGGGCCAATAGAAAAATGCTATTCATTATATGAAGATATATAGAATATGAGTAACTGTAGATGATCAGCCAATCAGCAGCTAGTGTTGGACAGAGAAAGAAAAACTCCATAAACACATGGATACAGAAATGTGTGGCACTGTACAAGACCAACAGGACACTGAGACCCTTCATAGAGAACTCTACGGGAATGTAGAGGTCAACTAGAGGTCAGCTAGAGGTCAACTCAAAGCCCATTTGGTCAGCACCAAGAGACGCTCTGTCTCCACTGTCCAGTGTAGACCTCATCACAGACCATCAGAGCAGCACTAGAACCAGCGCGGAGACCAGAGACCAGATCAGACCCATGGGGCACAAACTGGGAGAACTGGTGTCCAACAAAAACAGGAACAACATGAAGAACATCTGAGACACTGAAGAACGTTTAGAAGACCAACAGTCCACCCTGAGAGGAGGACCACACGTCTGTGGTTAGGGCTTTAAAACCGTATTTAATCATTTGAACATACAACAAACAACAAACATGGCATCAGCTCTTAATGTACACCTGGTTTTGCAGTTTTCACTTTACATTAGTCTTCATTATACAAAAAAAAGTTGACATTATCCTTTAAACCAGGGGTCTGCAACCTGTGGTTCTGGAGCCTTTGACTCTTTTGCAATGGCTCCCTATAGCTATAAAAAATATTAAAATAATGAATTGTTATTTCTTACAGATGGTATAAATACACTGACACCAAATAAAATCATGATATAACAAAATAAATGCCTTCCTACTTCACCTCCTATCAACTTTCCTACACCTGTGGCTAACCTTAAGTTTTAAATCATTGGTAAGATACCGAAAAAAATAAAAAGACCATTCTGGAAGAAAATAGAGATTTTATTTGTGTGGGGACAGATTGAATTAACTGCCAATGTGCCGACTTATCATGATGTCATATCGAATTCAAGTTATTTTTGTAGCTCTACAAATACTGTACATCAACTAAAAAACATTAAGAAGGCATTTCTTTTGGCTCCAGAAAGACTTTAATCCAGGTGAGATGAGCTGCAGATCGATGCTTTAAATGCTGGTGTCTTTATAAATCTATAAATCCGTGTATCTATTGTTCATTCATTTTTCACTATGCAACAAAAACATGAAAAACTAAAAAATGGAAAACGCCTTGTTTTTCAAATTCAAGCTCTTTTGCTTCGGTACAGAAAACGAAAAAAGGAAAACGAACACCTTTATTCGTTTTCTCCATTACACAGTACTTCTGCTCAACTTCACCAATATTTCCCACATAGAAGATGGAGAACGTCTTAGTGATCTTATACTTTTAGAGAAGTGAACAGACCACAGTCTGCTCAACAGATACATTCCCTTCAAAATAAAAGAAATATGTGCTTTTCTTATATATATTTATGTTGATATTTTTTCTAGTTGATTGTTATTATTTAATGTTTACATTGTTAGAGAGCACAGTTCAACAAGTCAAATTCATTGTGTGTATAACATACATTACATGGTAAATAAAGTTGATTCTGATTAAGTGTATTCAGTAGTGAAAGTAAGTACTGACATTATCTGTAGTTGAGTTGCTTTTATGGTACTTGCACTTTTTTGAGTTATTTTCTAACTCACTAATTTTACTTGTACTTAAGTACGTTATAAAATAAGTAATTAGTTACATTTCTACACCCAACCGTTACTGAGTCAATTATTATTTCACTGCCTTTTTCGTGTGTTTTTGACGCCATTTTATGTGTTTTTATTTTGTATTGTGCGTTTTTCTGTCATTCTGTGCGTTTTCCCATCATTTCATGTGTTTTTCTTAAATTATTTGTGTCATTTTAAATATTTTATTTTCATTTTCAGAGTCACTCGGTGTGGTTTTTCCATCATTTTAAGTTTAAGTTTTAAAAGAAGTCATTCCAAAATGATTCTTTTTTAAGTTTCTACATGAGATGTTTACTGTATGTAAGGGAACCGTACCAAGATTTATTACCAACATTAAACGTGGGGGGTGAAAGTAACTAGTAAATTTTACTTAAAGTATTATTCAATTGAGCTACTTTTTACTTGAGTATTTTAAGTATGACTTACTTGTACATGAGTACAATTTAAATCAAGTAACAGTAGTTCTACTTGAGTAGATAAATCAGTACTATTTACACCTCTGAGTGTATTTTATCAAAATAAAGTTTAGTTTGAGTTTGTGGAGCTATTTAATGGGTCGATCAAACAGCCAATAAGATCTCTGGGTCTGACGTCTTAATCCGAGCTAAAAGCAGCCGATTCCTTCCTTTCTGCTCCCTAAACGTTCCCCAGGGGCTTGTAAACAGCTCCACAATCGTCTGCTAATGCCTGTTTGTTTTATTGACGAGCTCCATGCTATTCCTGCTCGTCTCTTGTGTTCAATCTGGATTAAATGCTGTTTGTAGTGTAAACAGACACCGAGAGGAGCAGAATAATGAGTGAATAACGGCAGATTAACAGCTCCAGAGTCTGAATCTAAAAAAGACTTAATCTGTCCAGACTGTGAGGAAACCCCGTTTTAATCAATCTTTGTCGTATTATTTCTAACAGA
This sequence comes from Gouania willdenowi, assembly GCF_900634775.1. NCBI lineage: Eukaryota > Metazoa > Chordata > Actinopteri > Blenniiformes > Gobiesocidae > Gouania > Gouania willdenowi. The sequence continues at coordinate 38,980,969 of NC_041050.1, read as the reverse complement.
AGATCAGAGACTCACACCACCAGGAGCAGAATTCAATTCAAACAACCTTTTTTAAGTGTGTGTGTGTGTGTGTGTGTGTGTGTGTGTGTGTGTGTGTGTGTGTGTGTGTGTGTGTGTGTGTGTGTGTGTGTGTGTGTGTGTGTCGCTCACTTAAAAATTATACCATCGGGTAATATAATATGTCAGTAATGAAGGACAGGAACAGAAATATTTCCTGCCCAAGCATTAACAGAAAATTATATAAAAAAAAATAAATAAATAATAATATTAAAAATAAAAAAATAATTTAAAAAAATGAGAAAATAGCATAAGAAATAACAGCAGCATTGATGATTAACTGGTTGCCATAGTGATGATAATAAACAATCAAGCATGGTGAGGTCATTGTTTTAGAGTAAAACACATTTAAAATAAAATTGAGGAAACATTAAAAACAAACGCTGGGTTACGCCCGATCAAAACTCACAGTCCGACTCGTAAAGTGTCGCCGCAGACGTGAGTCACATGACCACATCGTAAACATGAAACCAGAGAGTTTAACAATAGAATCTGTTTCTATTTCTGGAAACGCCTTTAAATACCAATAGTAGGTCAGAGATAGTTTGACTGAAACACATAGTTTAAAGTGAAATACATCTGAGTTTCTACTGTAACATCTGCTGAGTTTCTACTGTAACATCTGCTGAGTTTCTATTGTAACATCTGCAGCGTTTCTACTGTAACATCTACTGAGTTTCTACTGTAACATCTGCAGAGTTTCTACTGTAACATCTGCAGAGTTTCTACTGTAACACCTGCAGCGTTTCTACTGTAACACCTGCTGAGTTTCTACTGTAACACTTGCAGCGTTTCTACTGTAACATCTGCTGAGTTTCTACTGTAACACTTGCAGCGTTTCTACTGTAACACTTGCAGCGTTTCTACTGTAACATCTGCTGAGTTTCTACTGTAACATCTACTGAGTTTCTACTGTAACATCTGCTGAGTTTCTACTGTAACATCTACTGAGTTTCTACTGTAACATCTGCAGAGTTTGTACTGTAACATTGCAGCATTTCTACTGTAACTTCTGCTGAGTTTCTACTGTAACATCTGCTGAGTTTCTACTGTAACACCTGCTGAGTTTCTACTGTAACATCTGTAGCGTTCTAAACATCTGTGTGTTTTTATTGTAACATTCTTTGTTGCTGCAGTAGAAACCATCAGGTTTGTAGTTGAATAGAAAGATGAATATTGTGCCCAACGCTAAGTTTTCCTCCAGAGCAGCAGCTCAGAGTCAAAGCTCCACAAACTGAATACTGATCATTGAACACATCAAATATTAATAAAAACAAGTCTTTGATACTCAAACCACAACCCGCACGCACACGCACACGCACACACACACACACACACACACACACACACACACACACACACACACACACACACACACACACACACACACACACACACACACACACACACACACACACACACACACACACAGGGAGGTGTGTGTGTCGAGGTGATGGGTGTTAATGATATTGATGCTAATTCCATCACTTTCAATGTGTGTGTGTATGTGTGTGTGTGTGTAAAAGCTGCTATGGATGATCATTAACATTAGGTGTAACAGATAAAGACATTAAAGGCCTCTGAGATCAATAAATTGGAACAATTTCTCCTGAAAGATTAGATTTACTCAAACAAATGTCAGAGGTTGAAATTGTTTGTCACTCCACTAGTACAGTGCCCGTCGGAAATATGTATTCATATAGTGGGAGGAGCTTAAGTAGAGTTGTCAATTATGTTGAAATGAGTATGAGTTTGAAGGTTGGCTGTACAAAGAGGTGTACACACTCTGTAGTGTTATAAAGGGGTTTATGTGTGGGTGCAAAGTAAAATAGTGTCTGGTTTAATTCTATGGGACATGTTTTTATAGATAGATAGATAGATAGATAGATAGATAGATAGATAGATAGATAGATAGATAGATAGATAGATAGTTTAGTACATTGCGTGTTTGTGAACACCTTCTTTAAGAAGTGTTTCACTTCTATTTTACTGTCATTTCAACATAAAAGGAGGATGCCATTTTTGTTCTAGTGCTATGTCTATCGCAGGGATGTCAAACTAATTTTAGTTCAACGGCCAAATACAGACAAGTTTGATATCTAGTGGGTCACAGATTTTATGTGGAAAAATTAGTAATAAAGTACTAAATATAAGAAACTGACAACATCCAAGAAATAAGTGACAGATATCTGTCCCAACAGGATCTCCACTTTAAATTTCCTCGACTTTGTGACCAATTTCTATTCAATTTAGGGAAATATTATGTAATAATTTGAGGAAAATTGAAAGATTTTGTAAGAACTTTGAGTTTTTTCAACAGTTTAACATTGAAAATGACTGAAATCATGTGATATAATCACTGGGAAAACTATGAGTACCTGCAAATACTGTTGAGTTTCATTTACACAATGATTGTGATGATGATATGCACCTTCGAAAGAGGAACTGTTCTTGAACTGGAGGAATGCTAACAACGTCTGGCAGGGAACAAGGCCAACACGAACAACGACAGAGAGGAAGAGGAATAAAAACAAGAATACACAAAAAAGGACTGTTCAGAACAACTCAAGAATGTTTGACCAGAGAGACATGTAAACCCATGTAAATTTGCGATGGTAAAACAGGGGACGGGACCCGGATAAGCAAACTGCTTCTCTCGTCTCCTTTTTCAGCATGTACGAAAAGAAAAAAAAATGTGAAAAAAAAAAAAAGTGAATGTAACCATGTCGGAAATAAACTGAATAAATAAATAAATAAAAATAAAAAATAATTCATGTTTTCTCTGTCATTTTTACTTTCTCTTACGGGCCAAATTGGATGCTCCAAAGGGCCAGATTTGGCCCCAAGGCCTCGAGTTTGACACAGGTGATCTATGGTGTTGCCCGTGTGTGTGTGTGTGTGTGTGTGCGTGTGTGTGTGTGTGTCACACTACAGCCTGAAGTGGTTGAAGAGCCGCAGTGATCGCTTCCTAAAGCTGGGAAACGCACACACACACACACACACACACACACACACACACTTGGGGGGCCCCTGCAGCAGGTCACACTCTGACCTCAGGCTATCAGCCACCCTCTATGGTCCCAGCTGAGGACCTGCTGTATGGAGGAGGGGTTGAATAACAGGCGACGCCCCCCTCCTAATCTAACTAACACACACTTACCTGCTTTATACCACAGTTACTGACAGGCTGAGTCTGTCAGGAGGACCACAGACACCTGACAAAGTCTCATTGGAGGAGAGACGTTTGTCGCTCACAGACTGGACAACGACACACAAACAACACAGACAGCTGGACAGGAAAAGACAAGACGATCGATAAGATGAGACACAAGAAAAGACCAGCACAATGAGGCACTAACGAGACAAAAATCAAGACATGACATAAGAAGAAGAGAAATGACAACAAAACAAGATGAAGGATAAGAAGAGATAAAAGACAATATGTTTGATTCAAAAGGATAATCCAAAAGTCATCTGTGCATGCGCGCGCACACACACACGGTTAAAACTCTTTTAATCCACTGTCATCGTCCTTAAAGCTGCGTTCACACTGAAAGCGACTACAGTAACTAAATTACATTTTAAATGAATGTAAATGACAAAACTTTTTTTTAACCTTTTATTTATTCATTTATGTATGTGTATGTGTGTGTAATAAAGTATATATCTATCAAGAGACACAACTCACGCAAGTTGAAACTTTTTAACTTTTCAAGTGACTTCCAGTGACGCTGTTTCGTGACATCCAATCCGTGAAGAGTTTCTCTCTACGTCACTTCCTTGGTGATCACATCACTGGAGTGATGAAGCGAATCATCACAGGTGATTTAACCAACTGTAGTCACTGAAGTCGCAACTATAGTTGCTTAAATCGCCCGTGATGAGTCACCCTTCATCGTTCCAGTGACAACCTGGGAATAGTATGAATAGTATGAATAGTATGAATAGTATGAATAGTGTGTGTGTGCAGCACTGAGAGGGCTGATCACTTCTTCTACAGTTGTACGTTTACAGCACTTTTCATAGACAGCTCTACTTGTACTTATGGTTTAAATGATCAACTTACAGAGTTACTAAAGGATGACGTTCGCTCAAAATATCCTTAGAATTTAAAGGTTTATTGAAGGAGTATTCCACTTTCATCAGGCCCCAGTAAATAGAGGAAGTGTACAGCCCTCTCAGTGCAGCCTCAGCTCTGATGATGCTTTGGTCATCATTCTGTGCGTTTGGTTTTATATCATTCGTCTTATTCCTTATCCAGACACCAGTAGCACATGTTCGAGTTAGCTCAGCACGTAGCAACGCTGTCTGACCAGGGTCCAAGGGTGAGGGTGAGGGGGCGGGGCCTACACTGAGGTGAACAGTGTGGGTGGAGGACGGGCTAAATAAAAGTTGGTCTTTATCTCCTCTCACTGAGTGATGGAGTAAATGCTTCCACTGGTTAGGCTCCGCCCCCCACCCCGTTCTGCTGACACCCCTCCATTAAAAAACCCAGAGGTGGTCCTGATGATGCGGTTGCCGCGGCAACGAACACAAAAGAGGAGTCGAGAGTCAACAGCAGCTGAATAAAGCGAGAGAGTCGAACTGAGAACATCGGCGAACGGGACGGCGGCGTGATGAAGAGGAAGAGGAGGAAGAGGAGGTAGAAAAGGAGGAAGAGGAGGGTGAGGAGGAGGATGAAGAGGAGGTGCAGCGTTAGCAGCCGCTCCCTCTGCAGCTTGTTTATGAGGGAATGATCCTCCCAACGTTAAATAAGGCTTTGAAGGGAGTGTGTGTGTGTGTGTGTGTGTGTGTGTGTGTGTGTGTGTGTGTGTGTGTGTGTGTGTGTGTGTGTAATAAGATGTAATAACAGCAGCCTGAAGTTTAATCAACATGGAGGAACGAGGGGAGGAGAAGATTTTATTATTGAACACAAAGTACAAACCTCAGTGAAACACAAAGAGACAAGACAAAGAGAGACAAAAAGAACCTGGTCTAAGGTCTGAGTCCAGGAGAAACATGTGGGACAAAGGAGACGAGACAAGATAGAAGACAACAGGAGACAAGATTAAGACACGAGACATCAGGGGAAAGACCAGACAAAATATAGAATGAAATATAAGGAGAGAAAACAATGTGTTGAAAAAGATGAGACAAGACAGGATACCAGACAAGACAACAGAAAAACACACCAGATAAAACAAGACTAAAGATAAGATGTGACACAACAAGAAATGCTGATATAAGACAAGACACTAAACAACAAGTGATGACAAGACCAGGCACAATAGGATCAGATATGAGAAGATAAGAAACAACATTAAGACAAGATAAAACAAAGTTGAGATGACCAGTAATGACAAAACAAGAAATAGAAAGGACAAACAGGAGACAATAAGACAAGACAAGTAGGACACAACAAGAAAACCAAAGTCAGAGAACTGAAGAAACAAGACAAGAAAATGAAACTTGTCTTCTCTGTGATGACCTATGTTACGTCTTAACGTCCTCCTGGTCTAAAGGTTTAGATTTCATTCTAAATCAATGTAAATAATGCGATGTCATGTGACCACCCCTTCAAGAGACGCGACTCGTGCAAAGTCGCTCAAAGTTGAAAATTTTGAACTTTTCAAGCAACTTCTAGTGACGCTGTGTCTCATCCAATCAGTGATGAGTTTCTACCTACGTCACTGTCTGTAGAGCTGAGGCTGCACTGAGAGGGCTGTACACTTCCTCTATTTACTGGGGCCAAATGAAAGTCTTTGAATAAACCTTTAAATTCTGAGGATATTTTGAGTGAAAATCATCCTTTAGTAACTCTGTAAGTTGATCATTTAAACCATAAGTAGAGCTGTCTATGAAAAGTGCTGTAAACGTACGACTGTAGAAGAAGTGATCAGCCCTCTCAGTGCTGCACACACACACTATTCATACTATTCACCGGTCGTCACGTCACTAAAGCGATGAAGTGATGAAACAACCAAAAAGTGCAACAATATTCAAGCCACCGTCATCGCTGAAGTCGCGTTGGGTGTGAACGTATGATTTTAGCCGTTTTGGTCTCAGATGTTACAGTTTCTGAAGATACACGTCCTCTCTCTGTGTCCGTCCTCTTTTCATTTGAACGTTTGCCAACAACTATGTTACTATAGTTCACTGAGAAATAATGCTCCAGGGCTAATTAGTGACAGATTGTTAATCCAACATGTGATGATGACTGAGCAGCTGATCTGATTTAAAAAAATCAGCTACTTTTTAAAGACAAAAACAAGATATTAAAATGTGTTTTACTGTCACTCTTAGTCAGTGGTGTCAAACTCAGGGTCAGTGGAGCAAACTTGACCCGTCAGAGCGTCCAATTTGGCCCACGGGTTAAGTGAGACCAGCTGGTGTTGAGGTTGAAGTGGTGATCATGATATCTTGTGACAGATGTATAAGGTAATAGTAATGATCAGATTGGTAATACTTCTATTGATTGTGTGAGAAAAGCCTGCTGATTGGACGGAGGAGGCCCTGCTGAACACTCATGATTGGTTCTCTTCATCCTGTGGGGCGGGTCAGACCCTCTGAGTCCAAAAGTGATGCAGAGGTTCTCCTGGTCCAGTTCAAACTGAGATTAAACCAGTTACTAAACCCAAACTCTGCTGGTGTTTCACTTCATCTGGTGATCGTTACAACCAGTGACACTTCAATTAATTTCCATTTATCTGAACCTTTCGTTCATCATAACACAATAAAAATAATTCATCTACAGTCACTAGATAACATGATTACCAATCCAACTGGAACACCAACTGACCAAGCATTCAATGTTTAAGAAACCAGTCACAGGATAACACAAAGACCAGTCTGACTGTAACACAAGCTGCTCTGAGTGGTCAGTTCATCATCTTCCTCTTACAGACACAGATGAAGGTTGAACTGCTTCACGAGGCTTCAGTGAGGGGGGCGTGGTCAGCTCACACTAATCGTTCAGCGCACACACACAGGATGCTGATTGGCCCAGGCACAGGACAATAAGAACACAAACCCCGCCCACTTCCGATTTCTGACTTCAACTTTTTGGGCTGAACTTTAAGGACAAAGTGTTGACCTGCTGACACGTCCGCACAGGGGGTGGAGCTTCAACTGTCTGATGGACAGGTGCTCACTGTTACCACAGAAACTGAGGGAGAACATGCAAACTGCACAGAAACCTTCTGCTGAGACAGCAGAAAAGACCAAGTGACAACCATCTGTGCACAAGTTCATCATCATCATCATCATCATCATCATCATCATCATCAGCTTCAGGGAAAGTTGTGGGACTCCTTTCATCCCATTCCCTCATTAATGACATCACAGAGCAATTACGGGAGTCAGCTGTCAATCAGAGAGAGAGAGAGAGAGAGGGCGAGCGAGGGGACTCACTTCATCCAGCAGAGCGTCCGTCTCTCCTTCATTCCTCCTGAAAGCAGACGATGGAAACTGAAAAGAGGCTGAACGGAGAAAGAGAGGGCGATCGAGGAGTACTGACAGAGAGAGAGAGAGCGAGAGAGAGAGAGAGAGAGGGAGGGAGGGCGAGCGAGCAGCCGGCTGGATGGCTGTAATCCCATTACTGTGAACGACACATTGTTCTGACAGAGAGAGAGAGAGGGAAGCCCGGTGGGAACAGAGGGGGCGGGGCTTGTGCACCCACACACAGAAGAGTAGGCGGAGCCTTGGGAGGGTCGGCTCATTAATATCAAAGTGGTGGCTTCAAGCGTGAAGTTAGAGCGAGAGAGTGAGCGAGGGAGGCCACACCCACTGAGACTTTCCTTCTACACATATCACCACTTTGCTCCGTCTCTCTTTTGTTCTCAACACCTGTGAGACTGTGTGTGTGCGCTGAGTGAACGGCGTGGTCCTTAAGGTGATGAACTTTGATCACTCAGAGCAGCTGCTGTTAGGCTCACATTGGTCGTCATGTTGTCATGTGACTAGTTTCTGACTAGTCTAGTGGTTGTATTAGTCGGTGTTTCAGGTTCATGCTAACACTGAGTGACCACCAGTTATAATGATCACCAGTTGAAGTGAAACCCCAACAGGTAACTATGGGAGCTTCTCCCTCCTCCTCCTCTTCAGTGCTTCCAGCGTTCTTCCTCCTCCTCTTCGTCGGTTCCTCTGAGGACGATCTCCCTCTTTCATTTCCCTCCTTCA